>NW_025050516.1:0-7797 GCF_019279795.1 Protopterus annectens
ACAGAAAAAATTTTAAAAAGAAAAACCCCCACCTAACGGTACAGGTTTTAAAACCTTAATGAAAAAACATTTTACTAAAAAAAGATAAGTTCCAGCTAAATTTCTCAAAACAAACAAATTCTTTTAAAAAAACAATAAAAATTTTAAAAAATTTCAATTTTACACGGGTTTTAACCCGAAACTAATTTTAAAAGAAGAAAACCTTTCCACTTTTTAAGCAGTAAAACTAAGGGAAAACCCCCCCCCTCACTGGACAGGTTTTTCAAACCAACTAAAATCCCATACTAAAAAAAAAATTCCCGTAAATTTCCCCAAGCCACAAAAATTATTTAAAAGGGAGTAAAATTCAGCTTTACAGGTTAAGGATAATCACTTAACTGGCCAAAGACGTTTTAAAAGAAGAAATTACACCACTTTTTAAGCAGAAATTAACAATGAAGGGAAAACCCCATACACTGGACAGGTTTTTCAAACCTTAAATGAAAATACCCAATCACAAAAACAAAAACGTTAGAGATATTTTTGCCACAAAAAAAAATTTAAAAATGCAGTAAAAACCCCAGCTTTACAGGTTAAGGATAATCACTTAACCCCAAAGCCAATTTAAACAGAAGAAAACCACCACTTTAAGCAGTAAAACTGGGGAAATACCCCCCCTATCACGGACAGGTTTTTCAAACCTTAAATGAAAATCCCAATCACAAAAAAAATAATTCCCGTAAATTTTCTAAGCCACAAAAATTATTTAAAAATGCAGATAAAAAACATTTACATTTTCAAGTTATCATGCTTTAAGCCCAAACTAATTTTTAAAAGAAATAATTTACTTACCCTTGTATTTTTCAGAAAATGAAAAAAAAGGACTACAAAAAAAATCACAGCTTCAGGTTTTAACCTTAATGAAAAAACAATTACTTAAAAACAGATAAAAATTACTTTGTTCAATAACCCAAATTTAAAATGCAGGGTTTTAAAGATAGCTTCCCCTTTAAAGGTTTAAATTATTACCCCTGTTAAACCGAAACTAATAAAAGAAGAAATTCCCCCCCTACCCCTTGGTATGCAGGTTTTAAAAATTAATGAAAATACCCCAAAACCCAAAACGGCACAGGTTTAAAACCTTAATGAAACAACAATTACTTTAAAAGTCAGTAAAATTTCTAGTTCACTTATCTTCAATGAAACACAATCTTAAAGGCCCGTAAAGTTTAAACAGTAAATTATGTTCCAAGTATAAACAGAACTAATAACAAAGTAAGTTTTCCCCCCAAAAAAATTCCCTTCATTTTTAACAAGCCCTTTAAATGAAAATACCCCATTTCACTGGAAAAAAAAAAGGGGTTTTTTCAAAAACCTTAATGAAAACAACAATTACTTTAAAAACAGAAAATTACTAGCTTCACTTATGCTCAAGAAACATCATCTTAAAAGGGCCCAAATACAGTTTAAAAAAAATTTCATGTACCCCGTTAAGACGAAACTAATTAAAAGAAGGGAAATACCCACCATCTGGCTAAGCAGGTTTTTTAAACCTTTAAGGGAAATACCCCAATACACTGGAAAAAAAAAAGGGTTTAACAAAAATTTCTAAAAACCCCAAACAAAACTTAAAAAGTCAGTTAAAATTTTTATTCCTATGTTTAATTATAACATGCAGGTTTTTGGCCAAAACTCACAGTTTAAAAGGATAATTCAGTAAATTGAAAAACAGAAACGAAAAAATAAGAAACTACCCCCACCTATCACTGGCTATGCAGGTTTTTAACAAGCCTTAACTGAAAATACCACATGTACTACTGAAAACAGAGTCACAGCATCCAGCTAGATATTCCTCAATGCAACATAAACAAATTACTTTAAAAAGTGCAGATAAAAGTTACTTAGCTTCACATATGCGTTCAAGTTGATAGCATGCAGGTCTTAACCGGCCAAAGCTCACAGTTTAAACAGAAGATAGTGCTGTACACTTGTATAAGACAGAAACTGAATAACAATGAAGAAACTACCCCTATCACTGGCTATGGGTTTGAACAAGCCTTAGGTGAAATACATGTACTTCTGAAAAACAGAGTCACAGCTTCCATCAAGGTATTCCTCAATGCAACACAAACAAATTATTTTAAAAAGTGCAGACAAAAGTTACTTAGCTTCACTTATGCGTTTATGTTGATAGCATGCAGGTCTTAACCGGCCAAAGCTCACAGTTTAAACAGAAGATAAGTCACTATACCACTTGTACAAGACAGAAACTGAATAACAATGAAGGAAACTACCCCCACCTATCACAGGCTATGCAGGTTTTTAACAAGCCTTAACTGAAAATACCACATGTTCTACTGAAAAACAGAGTCACAGCTTCCATCTAGATATTTCTCAATGCAACAAACAAATTACTTTAAAAAGTGCGGATAAAGGTTACTTAGTTTCACTTATGCGTTCAAGTTGATAGCATGCAGGTCTTAACCGGCCAAAGCTCACAGTTTAAACAGAAGATAATTCAATGTACCACTTGTATAGGACAGAAACTGAAAATCAGTGTAGGAAACTACCCCCACCTATCACTGGCTATGCAGGTTTTTAGCAAACCTTAACTGAAAATACCACATGTACTACTGAAAAACAGAGTCACAGCTTCCAGCTAGATATTCCTCAATGCAACACAAACAAATTACTTTAAAAAGTGCAGATAAAAGTTACTTAGCTTCACTTATGCGTTCAAGTTGATAGCATGCAGGTCTTAACCGGCCAAAGCTCACAGTTTAAACAGAAGATAATTCACTGTACCACTTGTATAAGACAGAAACTGAATAACAATGAAGGAAACTACCTGCACCTATCACTGGTTATGCAGGTTTTTAACAAGCCTTAACTGAAAATACCACATGTACTACTGAAAAACAGAGTCACAGCGTCCAGCTAGATATTACTCAATGCAACACAAACAAATTACTTTAAAAAGTGAAGATAAAAGTTACTTAGCTTCACTTATGCGTTCAATTTGATAGCATGCAGGTCTTAACTGGCCAAAGCTCACAGCTTAAACAGAAGATAATTCACTGTACCACTTGTATAAGACAGAAACTGAATAACAATGAAGGAAACTACCCCCACCTATCACTGGCTATGCAGGTTTTTAACAAGCCTTAACTGAAAATACCACATGTACTACTGAAAAACAGAGTCACAGCGTCCAGCTAGATATTACTCAATGCAACACAAACAAATTACTTTAAAAGTGCAGATAAAAGTTACTTACTTACCATTGTTCAAGTTGATAGCATGCAGGTCTTAAGGACCAAAGCTCACAGTTTAAAGCAAGATAATTCACTTACCACTTGTATAAGACAGAAACTGAATAACAATGAAGGACAGACCCACTATCACTGGCTATGCAGGTTTAACAAGCCTTAAAAAATACCAAATGTCAACTGAAAAACAGAGTCACAGCTTCCAGCTAGATATTCCTCAATGCAACACAAACAAATTACTTTAAAAGTGCAGATAAAAGTTACTTATCACTTGTAAAGTTGATAACATGCAGGTTTAACCGCCAAAGCTCACATTTAAACAGAAGAAATTCACTGTACCACTTGTATAGACAGAAACGAATAACATGAAAAAACCACACTTCACTGGCTATGCAGGTTTTTAATAAGCCTTAACTGAAAATAGCACATGTACTACTGAAAAACAGAGTCACACCGTTCAGCTAGATATTCTTCATTGCAACACAAACAAACATTTAAAAGTAAAAAAGTACTTAGCTTACATGCGTTCAAGTTGATAGCTGGATAAATGGCCAAAGCTCCCAGTTTAAACAGAATATTATTACACCTTATAAGACAGAAACTGAATAACAATGAAGGAAACTACCCCCACCTATCACTGGCTATGCAGGTTTTTAACAAGCCTTAACTGAAAATACCACATATACTACTGAAAAACAGAGTCACAGCTTCCAGCTAGATATTCCTCAATGCAACACAAATAAATTACTTTAAAAGGTGCAGATAAAAGTTACTTAGCTTCACTTATGCGTTCAAGTTGATAGCATGCAGGTATTAACCGGCCAAAGCTCACAGTTTAAACAGAAGATAATTCACTGTACCACTTGTATAAGACAGAAACTGAATAACAATGAATGAAACTACCCCCACCTATCACTGGCTATGCAGGTTTTTAACAAGCCTTAACTGAAAATACCACATGTACTACTGAAGAACAGAGTCACAGCTTCCAGCTAGATATTCCTCAATGCAACACAAACAAATTACTTTAAAAAGTGAAGATAAAAGTTACTTAGCTTCACTTATGCGTTCAATTTGATAGCATGCAGGTCTTAACTGGCCAAAGCTCACAGCTTAAACAGAAGATAATTCACTGTACCACTTGTATAAGACAGAAACTGAATAACAATGAAGGAAACTACCCCCACCTATCACTGGCTATACAGGTTTTTAGCAAGCCTTAACTGAAAATACCACATATACTACTGAAAAAGAGAGTCACAGCCTCCAGCTAGATATTACTCAATGCAACACAAACAAATTACTTTAAAAAGTGCAGATAAAAGTTACTTAGCTTCACGTATGCGTTCAAGTTGATAGCATGCAGGTCTTAACCGGCCAAAGCTCACAGTTTAAACACAAGATAATTCACTGTACCACTTGTATAAGACAGAAACTGAATAACAATGAAGGAAACTACCCTCACCTATCACTGGCTATGCAGGTTTTTAACAAGCCTTAACTGAAATTACCACATGTACAACTGAAAAACAGAGTCACAGCTTCCAGCTAGATATTCCTCAATGCAACACAAACAAATTACTTTAAAAAGTGCAGATAAAAGTTACTTAGCTTCACGTATGCGTTCAAGTTGATAGCATGCAGGTATTAACCGGCCAAAGCTCACAGTTTAAACAGAAGATAATTCACTGTACCACTTGTATAAGACAGAAACTGAATAACAATGAATGAAACTACCCCACCTATCACTGGCTATGCAGGTTTTTAACAAGCCTTAACTGAAAATACCACATGTACTACTGAAAACAGAGTCCAGATTCCAGCTAGATATTACTCAATGCAACACAAACAAATTACTTTAAAAAATGAAGATAAAAGTTACTTAGCACTTATTGTCAAGTTGATAGCATGCAGGTCTTAACTGGCCAAAGCTCACAGTTTAAACAGAAGATAATTCACTGTACCACTTGTATAAGACAGAAACTGAATAACAATGAAGGAAACTACCTGCACCTATAACTGGTTATGCAGGTTTTAACAAGCCTTAACTGAAAATACCACAAGTACTACTGCAAAACAGAGTCACAGCTTCCAGCTAGATATTCCTCAATGCAACACAAACAAATTACTTTAAAAAGTGCAGATAAAAGTTACTTAGCTTCACTTATGCGTTCAAGTTGATAACATGCAGGTCTTAACTGGCCAAAGCTCACAGTTTAAACAGAAGATAATTCACTGTACCACTTGTATAAGACAGAAACTGAATAACAATGAAGGAAACTACCTGCACCTATCACTGGTTATGCCGGTTTTTAACAAGCCTTAACTGAAAATACCACATATACTACTGAAATACAGAGGCACAGCTTCCAGCTAGATATTCCTCAATGCAACACAAACAAATTACTTTAAAAAGTGCAGATATAAGTTACTTAGCTTTACTTATGCGTTCAAGTTGATAGCATGCAGGTCTTAACGGCCCAAAGCTCACAGTTTAAACAGAAGATAATTCACTGTACCAATTGTATAAGACAGAAACTGAATAACAATGAAGGAAACTACCCCCACGATCACTGGCTATGCAGGATTTAACAAGCCTTAATGAAAATACACAGTACATATAGAGTCAGTTATAGTTATTCCTTAACAGCCAAACACATCATTTAACAAGCAGATAAAGTACTAGTTTATTAACGACAAGTGATAGACAGTCTTAACCACCAAACTACATTTAAAGAAACTAATTCACTTACATTTACAAGACAAACTGAAAAATGAAGAAACACCGCACCTATCAAGAGCAGGTTTCACCTTAATGAAAAACCAATTACTAAAATGAGTAAGTTCAGCTGATTTCCTAATGCACAAAACAAAGTTTTAAAAAGTGCAGAAAATTACTTGTTTAACTAGCGTAATTATGAGCATGTCTAACGGCCAAAGAACAAGTTTAACCGAAATAATCACTTACATGTATAGAAACAAAACAATGAAGCTACCACTTACTCAATGGCAGCAAAGTTTAAGCTTAATGCAATACCACATTACTACTTAAAAAGAGTAAAGTTCACTAGTATCCTAATGCACAAAAATTACTTTAAAAGTAAAAATACTTAGTTAACTAGTGTTAATTGATAACATGCAGGTCTAACGCCAATGCTAAGTTTAAACAAACTAACTTCACTACCACTGTATGAGATAACAAACAATGAAGCTACCACTGTATCCTCAATGGCAGCAGTTTTCAACATATACTTAAAACCAATAAACTTAAATACAAGTCAATCAGCTAGATTTCCTCAATGCATCAAAATTACTTAAAAGGCAGATAAAGTTACTTACTCAAACGAAATTAAGATCGTATAACCGCCAAACTCACAGTTTAAACAAAGTAATCACTACCACTGTATAGAAAACAAACAATTAAGAAATACCCCACCTATCACTGGAACAGATTTTACAAGCCTTAATAAAATACAATTACTTAAAGTACAGAGTAAGCTTCAGTCTTATGCTCAATGCACAAAACAAATACTTTAACAGTGCCATAAAAGTTACAGTTCATTAACTTAAGTTGAACTCCATCTTATCAGGCAAACTCAGTTTAAAAGGAAATACCACTGTACACTGATAAGACAGAAATAAAACAATCAGAAATACCCCCCTATCAAACAGCAGGTCTTTAAAAGCTAATAAAATACACATTACTATAAAAAGTAGTCATAAAGTATATTCTCAAAGCATCAAATTACTTTAAAATGCATAAAAGTTACTTACCACTTATGCATAATTGATACATGCAGGTCTTAACTGGCAAACTGAAGTTTAAACAGAAATAATCACACTAATTGCTAACAGTTTATAGAATAAAATGAAGGAAACTACCACCATCAGGTATCAGTTTAACAAAATCCACAAACCTATTGCCACCAAGTTTATTAAACATCTAGTAAGCTCAATAACCATTACTAAAATGAATTCTAATTAGTAACCCATTATAAGTATTCAATAACATTACTTAAAATAAAATCATATAATAATTAAATATTAATCAGTAATATACTTAAATTATACATTATAAGTAATTCAATAAATAATTAATTAAAAACAATAATAATTCTCACAATTAAATTTAAAATTTACTTAAAAAATAAAATTATAAAATTATAAATATTTAATTTATTATATAAAATAATTCAAAAAATTCTATATAAATATAAATTATATATATTATAAAAATATTCTAAAATAAATATTATTATTTAATATAATATGTAAAATTCTTATTCATGTTTATTTAATTTATGTTTAACCTTAATGAACATGTCGTTTAAGTGTAAAATTTATTTGTACCAGTTTTATATTTATTTTCGTGTTTCAACCCTCTATTTGTCTAATCCTTAGACAGGGTTTTATAGATGTAAATTCATTAATACCTGGATGATTGTGGGCATTTAAACGTAACTGCCGTTTAAGTTCACACAAATCCAAATGGTATTGTGTGATTCTACCTTGTGGTCATTATTTTGCATACAGAAATGTATAAAATCTA
>NW_025050517.1:0-14129 GCF_019279795.1 Protopterus annectens
GCTCCCCAGAGACTGCTTTGAACAGAAATTCCACAAATCATGAGCCACAGCTCTAGTGAGCTAAACCTCGCATACAACAATAAATAGAACATGCTGGAGGGATAGATTCCTGTCACATAGAGACTCCCCCCATGCTTTGGAACAAAATTCCAAATCAGGCAGAGCTCCCCTCACTAACACTCTTCCGAAGAGAAACCATGGCAGAGTGAATAGGTAACAGAAAATACACCCCTGGATCTCTCTTCATTGGCTCTGCTTGACAGAGGATCAGTTAATTAATCAATGGGGTGTCGAAAGCCGACACACTCTGGCTAGGCTTATAAATGCCCTCGGGCAGATAGCCTAGTACCTACCTATGAACCTATATACACATACATACACACACACACACACACACACACACACACACACACACACACACACATATATATATATATATATATATATATATATATATATATATATATATATATATATAAAATCTTTCCATAACTAGAGGCTCAAAGAAACCCAGGAACCACAACTCCCAAGAATAATTCTCTCCAGGTCTTCTAGAGTGCCAAGAAGGTGGAAGGCAGGGTGGGAAGGTGAGGAGGAATGAAACAAGGCAACACAGATACCAAGTTATTGTAAGTACATTACTAATAAATCTGATGTTGTCTCTTTCATTCCCTCTCACGTATGGGTACAGTCCCCAGCTATGCAACACCTGGATAATCTCAAGGAAGGATATTCTAGAGCACCGTCGAACCGAATGAAGCCCTGCTCCGGGAAACAAGATCCAATTTATAATGTGATATAAATGTGTGAGTCTTAGACCAAGTGGCTTCAGCACAGATTTAAAGAGGCCCTGGAAGAAAAGGGAGATGAGGTGGACATGCACCTGGCAGAGTGAGCCTTAGGAGGGCAAGGCAACTGTAATCTATTTTTTTTTTATTATAAATGAAGGTGATACAGTCTGTAATCCACTTGGTGAGAGTAACTTTTCAAACTGCCTGACCTAGGTGACTAGCAGAGAAGGAAACAAATAACTGACCCGACTTTCGAAAGGACTTAGTCCTGTGCAAGTAAAAATGTAACTGTCTGTGAACATCTAACGAATGCAACAGTCATTCTCTATCATTAGAGAAACTAGGGGAAAAGACCGGTAGTTGGACAGTCTGGATAAGACTGGCCCTCTGTAGCTACCTTCCATTTGTACTACTGTGGCTAAATACTGCTAAATGCAACAATTCTGTTGGGACCCCAATGATTTTGCTGAAATTGCTTATACTGACCCATTAACCCTGCTTTGGTCTTTTGACTTCATTATTCTTGATATGGATCCTGTATCAAGTATTCTGGAATTGACTCTGTTACTCTAGTGCCATTTACCCCAACTTCAATTTAACCTGCTAAGGGTCTTACTATAATAATCCTATTATAAGCTTTTCGACCTTATTAACCTCAAAGACTCGAACTCTATTAATATGGTTCCGCTCCTTTCCCCTTTAATAATGTTTGGGGACAAGCTGATTTTGTTTTCACTACAAAGTACTTGGAAACTGTTAACTCAGTGTGGCCCATGATTTCTTTAATTTTGTAGCTTTGCTGATTCTGTTAATTCTGCTGTGGACTTCTGGGACTCTCAATTCCGCTGTGGCACATGACTCTGGTATTTCTGCTGTTTCCCCTAAAATTACAAATCTGACCCTGATGCCCAGTCATGTATTTGACTTGGAAACCCACTACATTGAAACTAGGTTTGACTGCTTTTTTCTAGTCAAAAACTATCTACAGTTAAAAGGAACATCACATGGTTGCTCAACATTTTGTGCGGTCACCATCTGAAATCCATTTTATTATTGGGCCTCACTGGTAATATTGTGCAAAGAGTGCCTGTGCTCTTCTTACAGCTTTCTGAAGTTAAGTTCCTCATCTATCAAGCAGCCTATCATCTTCAGGAATATCTAGTATGTCATACAAGTCTTTGCTAAACTGAAAGGAACACTCCAAATTGAACAGCCTTGACACAGAGACAAAATACTGCAATTAACTTTGTATAAGCAGTACACCCAATATCTGAGGTTTCCAGAGTCAAGCTTGACTTTGGCAACTTCATTAAAAATACTAGGAATGTCAGGCAATGGACACAGTATTGTAAATCACCGTTTTATCCATGTATGAACTAGGATGGAGGCACAATCATCCAAGGTAGGGATGGATATGAATATCTTTGGTACTGAGATGGGCAAATGCTGTTTTGTAAACATAAAACATGTATGCAAAGAGGGTGTTAAATGTAAGCAAAGCCACATAAAACACTAAGAAACATCAAGCAACAAAATTCATTTAGCACTTTTATTAACCATAAAGGACCATCAGAATGATAAGATATTAAGAACAAATTTCTTATATAAGCTTAAAGATTCACATAATCAATTACAGGTTCATAAGTTGGTACTAGGCTATCGGCCCTAGGGTCTATACAAGCCTAGCCATAACAATTCCCTAGCTATTTCTTCCCACACTACATTTATGGTAAGTGTACACAACTGTACCTTACCCACCTTCTTTCCTTCACCTAAGAATGACAGTGAGAGAATACTTCACTCCCTTGATGTCCACAGGCAACTAAGGTTCTAGTTGGACAAAACTAAAAATGTCAGAAAGTCCTGTCAGCTTTTTGTGTCTTTCTACCCCAGTGCCCTGGACAAGGCAGTGTCCAAACAAACTATCGCTTTCTGCCATGAGTGCCTGTAGCTCTGAAACTTGTCGGGCAGAAGTTATTTCTAGGAGCAGAGCTGTTTTCCAAGACAAAAACTT
Organism: Protopterus annectens; assembly: GCF_019279795.1. Classification (NCBI taxonomy): domain Eukaryota; kingdom Metazoa; phylum Chordata; order Ceratodontiformes; family Protopteridae; genus Protopterus; species Protopterus annectens. The sequence continues at coordinate 2,806 of NW_025050517.1, forward strand.
TATATCAGCAGTAGCAGCTAGCTCAAAAGGAGGCAGGGTGAGTTTTTCCAAGACACAGTTGAGATCCCCTGTAGGCAGTGGTGATCTCCTTGGAGGCCTTAAATTTTTGGCTCATCTGAGGTACTACTTTAAAACGGGATGAGAAAAAATTGGTGGCTCTGCATTGTAATGAGCCGAAATGGCAGAGGCATGAATTTTAATAGATGAAAAAGATAGGCCTTTGTCCAGCATCTCAGTTAAGTATGGCAAAATCTGAGGAATATTTGGCACAGCTGCATCAGTTCCTTGTGCCTGGTTCCAAGCACAGAATCTCTTCCATTTTCCAGCATAAGATTTTCTAGTACTAGGCCTTCTGGCTTCCAAAATGACATCCATCACAGCTTTACTGAGAGGTGTGTTTTTTATGACTACATTATCCGCCTTGCTGCCAGGTTTAAAATCCTGAGTTGGCTGTGCAGGATCTGATTGTTTTGCCGTGACAGTAGATGAGGTATTTGAGGTAAGGTCCAAGCTGGGCATTGAGACAAGTTCCTTAGCACTGGATACCAGTACTGGCGGGGCCAGTCTGGGGCAATCAGTATCATCTTTGGCTTCTCCTGTCTGACCTTTAGGAGTATCTTGGGGAGGAGAGGCAGAGGGGGAAAGGCATATACTGATAGGTTTTTCCAGCTGAAAGATAGGTTGTCCGCTTTCCATGCTTGTCTGTGATAAATCCTTGTGCAGAATCTTTTTAGTTGGTAGTTGTGAGGGGAGGCAAATAGATCCATGTCCGGGCATCCCCTTTCCTTGTTATCATGCTGAAAACTTGTGGATCCAGCTGCCACTCATGGGGATCCATGAGGTTTCTGCTTAGTTCGTCTGCCAGAGTATTTTTCCTTCCTGGCAGGAATTGTGCCTGCAGATGTATTTGGTAAGTCAATGCTGTGTCCCACAAAGTTATGGCTAGTCTGCAAAAGGGGTAAGAATGTGTGCCCCCCTGCTTGTTTATATACCACATGACTGTGGAGTTGTCTGTCTTTATCAGTAGTTGTCCTGGATGAAGTAGGTCCTTGACGGCTGTCAGGGCATTTTGAACAGCTAGCATCTCTTTTTGATTGATATGTAGATGCATTTGGTTTGAGGTCCATATGCCCTGAATGTATCTTCCTGCCATGTGGGCCCCCCAGGCATAATCTGATGCATCCGTGGTTAGTGTCTGCCTGGCTGGGTGTAGTGTGAATGGCTGTCCCTTGTTTTGGTGACAAGCCTTTGCCCACCATCAAAACTCCTGTTGCAGGCAGAGAATGAGAGTAATCATAGTTTCCAGGCTGTGGCAATGTTGAGTCCAAACACTTTTTAGGTACCACTGAAGTTTCCTCATATGCAGTCTTGCATATGGAATTAGTAGGATGCAGGATGCCATGAAGCCCAAAGCCTGCAGAATTTTTCTTGCAGATAACTGGGTCTTTGTTGCCAACATTTTGAAATAGGTAGTCAGTTGCCTTTGTTTGTCTGGCATGACATAAGCCATCTGGGCAGTTGTATTTAAGCTTGCACCCAGGAATATTATCTCTTGAGAGGGTACTAGTTTTGATTTCTTTTCGTTGACTGTGTACCCCAGGCATGTTAAAAGTTTTTTTCACAAACGCAAGATGCTGTAGAAGAATGTCCTTGTCCTCTGCTTGAATTAGACAGTCGTCCAAGTAAGGATATATTTGTATTCCTCTTTGTCTGCAGAATGCAATTACTGGTGCCAGGCACTTTGTAAAGACCCTGGGCGCAGTAGATAAGTCAAAGGGCAGTGCAGAGAATTGGTAATGCATTGAGCCAGCCTTGAATCTGAGGTATCTTCTGCATATTTGTCTGATTGGGACATGCAGGTATGCCTCTTTTAGGTCTAAAGTCACAAGCCAAGCGTTCTTGCCCAGCATGGGCAGAAGCTGCTGCAAGATCAACATCTTGAATTTTGGTATATCCAGGAATGTGTTCAGAATGGATAGGTCCAGTAATGGCCTCCAGGCCTTGTCCTTTCTGGGTACCAAGAACAGTCTTGAATAAAATCCTTGTCCCTGCTCTTGCTCTGGTACTTGTTGAATGGCCCCCATGTCCATGAGGGATGAGACTTGTTTTTGTGCCTCTGCCCATTGATTTTTTGGCAGATCTGGCCAGCCGTTTGCTTTTGGCAGGGTATGGAAATGGAACTTCTAGCCTTGTGACACGATATTTAGAACCCACTTGTCCTGGGTTATAATGTGCCAATTTTGAGAAAAAAGTGCTAAATTTCCCCCTAAGGGTGCTGCCAGAAGATAAGTGCTTGGTCCAGGCAGGGGGAAGTCATTGGGACTGTTTCCTGTATGGTTGTGATTTGTCTTCTCCAACTTTGGAGGTAGAAGCACCCCATTGCTTTGACCTGTATGAACCTTGCGCCTGGGATCTGCCTCTAGGGCATCTGGATCTGCCCCTTTGAGGTTTGTCTGACACAGGAAAGGACCAATTCTTTGTTGGCCAGTGTCTACTAAACCTATGGCTGTACTTGTAAAAAAATCTTTGACCGTTTGCATAGATTTAGCTTTATCCTCCATTTTCTTTAACACCTCTTCTGCCTTAACACCAAACAAAGTATCATGCTGTAAAGGTGCCTCTAATAATTTAACTTTGACATGATCAGGCAGATTTTGTTCCTTTAACCAAGCATGCCTCCTAATTACAGAGCCTGTAACTGCGGCCCTGCAGGAGGCCTCCAAAGAATCAAAACCACATTGCAAAGTATGCTTTCCAACTTGTTCAGCTGCATGCAGTAATTCCTGCATTTCCTCGTTTTCTGCACAGTCAGAGTTTAACAACATTTTCTGTTTAAGCAATGCCATGACATGTTGCTGATATTTGAGCATATGAAAATGACAGTTTAAGGCCCTTATAGCCAAGGTAGCAGATGTGTAAACCTTTTTTCCCCATCTATCCAGTGCCCTACAATCTCTATCAGAGGGGGTAGGGTTTTTTGCAAAGGAAGCCTTAACTCCTTTGGGACCCTGAGAAATAGTTTCTGGGTCTGCAGCAGGGTTTTTAAAAAGGAATTTATGAGAGTCAGGAACCCTGTAATATCTGTCAGGCTTAACAGGAGCATCATCTAGAATGTCTAACTCAGGTGGAATGGCTAGTGGCCTGTGTTGAGGTAGTTAAAGGAAATCCCTGAGCCTCTTTTTAGATTCTGAAAAATCTTGGCTCTCCCAGTGGAAATGCTCCCTCATGGTATGCAAGGTTTCCCCAAAAGAATAGTCCTCTGGAGGAGAGGCTGAAGGTATAGATTCTTTAGCATCAGAATCCTCATAGGGGGGAAAGAGAATATTCCTGATCAGAAGAGGAATCAGAAGAAATGGAAATCTGATCTGAAGATTCATAGTCAGTCTCTTGACTAGGCCTCTTATCAGGAGTGGGATGGGAGCCCCTGATCAAGTTAATCAAGTCTTCGGCCATTTTGAGCATCTGTTTTTTGGGCATAGAGGCCTGACCACGTGGCTCTTGAGTTTGTTTCTTTGCTTTAGGAGGTGCTTTAGTCTTTGCCTTTGAAGCTGAAGTCGGTTTAATGTAAAGATGTTTAGGTCTGAATACACCCTCAGAAGCTGGTGCCTGCTCAGCGGCTCCGGACCCATCTGAAGGAATAGTATCAGAGGCTCCAATACCTTGAGTTTCCAGCGGCATGGCCGACTCCACATGGGAGTCGGTAGCAGGCTGAGACTCTAAAGTAGCGGGCGTCAGTGGCTGCGAAAGCGCCTCACTGAGAACCGGTGACAGGCTTAGGAGAAGCTTCGCCGTCGGTTTTGGGCCTCGGTTGTCTATCTCTCTCCTTTTCTTTGCATTTTTTGTGAACTCTGGTAGCCGGATGGCTATCCGATAACATTTCTGGATAATTAAACCGGCATCCAAAATATTTAAAGCAAAATCATACCGATGCTTAATAGTGCGTTGGTTAAATCTAGCACAAAACCGACAACTAGAAACATTGTGATCAGGGCCTGGGCAAGGAACACAGTAAGAATGAAAATCCTTATGAGGTATTTGCATTCGACAAGAAATAAAATTATTTACTTTTTCTGACATTGGTCTGGAGCAAGACAAAAGTTTCCCCAATGAGATACTTAGCTTTATTGAAGAATTTGGATCTGAAATTCGAACACGAAAATCTCAGGAGTTGGTCGGCCGGCACTTACGAACTGCTTCTGCTTCGGGCACCGCGCGGCAAGAAAGACTGAAGAAAATGGCGTCGGCTGCTTTTTTTATACCCCTAACGACCTGACGTCAGGGAACGGGTGACAGCAGCCGACGCAGGACCCAGGACTTTGGAATTCAGGCCAACTGAGAGCAACCTGCCAGCAGGATTATCCAAATGTAATGACTGCAACAGTGAAACACGAAGAACATGTGATTAGACTGATTGAGCAACACAGCTCACTGACGACTATGGGTATGAAGGAGGGATTGGTATGCAGGGTCACCCTATCTAGGGTAGAGTGGGGATGCCATTAGTGCTTGTAATTCTGAAACCCATCTGGATGAGGTAAGGGCTACTAGTGGGACAGTTTTCCATGTGCACATCTGCAGAGAAACAGAGCCAGATGGCTCAAAGGGTGCAACATTTAGTTTTTCTAGCACATAGTTTATGTCCCAAAGTAGAGGGATAGGCATCTTTGGTGGCCTAATGTGGAGAACCCCTTTTAAGAATAGTTTGACATCCAATCTGGAAAGTAGAGGTGGGTCCATAGGTAAACAGGCAGAAATGGCAGATAAGCGGACCTTCACTTAAGAATATGAAATGTCTGACTTTGAGCTCACACACATATAGGCTAGGGGACAAGAGGAACATCCACTTGGAAGGGGTCCCTATGCCTTTGGAGACAATTTGGAGAACCTTTTCCATTTGCAAACATAGGATCTCCTGGTATCAGGTTTCCTGGTCTCCTGCAGGATAGACAGCACACCCTCAGTGTAGCGGTGTCTGAAAGGGATCAAATGTTTATCACCCAGAAGGCCAAGCACAGAATCTCTAGGTGTGGGTGAGTCAGAGATCCCTTCTGTTGTGTGAGCAAGTCCACCTTGTGAGGCAACTTGCGGTGACTGCCCTTGGCAAGAAATTGAAGGGGAACCAATGCTGCCTTGGCCAACAGAGAGTCACTAGCAAGATTTTTGGCTTGTCCTTCCTAATTTTTAGAAGGACTTTCTGAATGAGCAGGAAGGGAGGGAAGGCATACAGGAACAGTCCCTTCCAAGAGATGGTGAAGGCGTCCTCTCTCCAAGCTTGTGGGGAGGGATCCTTGGTACAGAAAAAAGTTGTAATTGTCTGTTCTGGGGGGAGGCGATTAGGTCTACCTGAGGTGTGCTCCACTGGTGGACAATGTCTAAGAAGGTATCTCTGTGCAACATCCATTCGTGATGCAGAGGGAATGACCTGCTCAGCACATCCGCCTGATAGTTGCCCTGGGATGGAATATAAACTGCCTGCAGAGATGTGTTGTTCTGAGAGGCTAATTCCCATACCTGCATTGTTAGCCTGCAGAGCATTTGTTGATATACCACATCACAGTTGTGTTGTCTGTGAAGATTTATAGGGGTCCAGGTTTCATGAGGGGGAAAAATGCAGGTAGGGCTAGGTGGACTGTTTTTCCTGGAGGGAGGGCTCCCACAGGGCCTGCACTCTGAGGCCATTCATAGCTGCACCCCAACCTAGATCAGAGTCATCTGTGTGCATGGACTGTATTGGTGTGGGGGTTTGCAGGGGCAGGCCTGGGTTTAGTTCCACCTGCTGGATTTACCATTTCAGTTCTGTTTTTAGGCATGGTAGGAATGGCACCTGAAAGTCCAGGGGATGGCTGCGTTGTCACCAGACATTCTTCAGGTACCACTGGAACTTCCTCATGTGCAGCCTGGCCAAGGGCGGCATAGGAATTGTGGCTGCCATGAGACCTAGGAAGCGTACTAAATTCCTGGCCGACAGGTGGTGGCCTTGGAGGAGGTCCTGGAAGTTGCTGACTAGGGAGGAGACCTTGTCCTGAGGAAGGGAGGCCTTCATCAAGTCGGTCCCAATTCTGCAGCTTAGGAAAATTTTGTTCTGAACTGGAGAGAGTGATGACTTTGCAAGGTTGAGGGTGAATCCCAAACTCTGGAGAAGGGACATGGAGAAGAGAAGATGATCTTTGAGGGTGACTTCCCCTTCTGCTAGAATGAGGTCATCTAGGCAGGGGTAAATTTGAATGCCCTTTGTTCTGTAGTAGGCTATTGCTGAAGCTAGGCATTGTGTGAAGACTCATGGTGCAGTGGATAAACCAAAGGGCATGGCAGTGAAATGAAAGTATGAGTAGGGTCCAGCAAAGTGCAGATACTTCCTGTGTTATGGGTAGATAAGTATGTCTCCTTCAGGTCCAAAGTGGCCATGAAAGCTTTGGGTGGCAATAGTGGAAGTAGGTTTTGAAGAGATAGCATTCTGAAGGAAGGGACCTTCAGAAAGAGGTTTAGGAAGGATAGATCTAGGATGGGCCTCCAAGGGCCGTCCTTTTTTGACACCTGGAATAACCTGGAGTAAAACCCTCTTCCTTCTTGGCCTGTGGGAAGTTTCGATGGTCCCTTGGGTGAGAAGGTCTTGGATAACCTGTGGAATTAGGTGAAGTTGGTTCTTTGGAGGGAAGGGGATACCTATATGTTTTTTTTTCTTGCCATGACATGAAGTATCTTTTTTCCACTACTGCCAGGACCCAGCGGTCTGTAGTGACCTTTTTCCACAGGGGAAAACTGTGAGAGAGGCGGGATGAGAGGGAAAGGTGGCTGAGGCAGTCATGTATTATTGTTCCTGTTTTGAAAGGGCTGTCTATTGGAAGGCTGAGAGGGGGTTGCCGTTGGGGAGGGATCCTTCTTGGACCCTTTCCTGTGTCTTGAAGTGGAAGAGGAGGTGGGAAGCAGGGGCTCTCCTGACAAAAGAAGTTTTGGCTGGGTAATTTCTGTAAAATTTGGGTACTGGAGAGACCAGTAAGTGCTTTAAGTCCTGGAACTACTTACTTTTTTCTTGTAGGGTTTTAAAACAGTTTAGCTGATTGCCTGCCAAATAGGAATTTGTTATCCAGAGGGGCATCCAGTATTTTTATTTTAAAATCTTCAGGCAGGGGCTGCAACCTATGCCTATATGTACAAAACAGAAGTAGATGCTGCAGATCTTGTGGAATGTGTCTGGTGACCTGAGATGCCAGGGACAGCTTAGATGCTACCCGAGACTTGTTGGGGGAGTCAGGCATGGAGGAGAGTAAAGAGGAAGCCTGTGAAACCAAATCAAGGGCATATTTGACCATGTGGGTCTGGTAATTAATTGCCCTGAAGGCTAATGTGGAAGAGGTAAATCATTTCCTCAACCTGTCCATGACCTTGCTGTCCTTGTCTGATATGAGGGAGGAAGAACGTACGGGTCTAGACTGCTTGTCAGGGGACAATGCAATAACTGCAGGATCTGCCAAGGGGGGTTTATAAGCAAATTGTGTTCATCAGGGGCCTTATAAAAGCGGTCTGGTCTCTTGGGAGCAGGAGGTTGAGATTCTGGAGCCTTAGAAGCTGATGTAAAGGCATCCAGGTAGACTGGAATCACAGGAGGGATAGCGGAGGGGGCAAGGTGATTCCACGTGCAGTAATTCAAAATACCCTTTTTGGACTTCTGTCATTTGAGCAGCATCCCATTTGAAGTATTCCCTCATTTTAGTGATTGTTTCCTTAGAGGTAATGTCCTCAGGAGTCAGTAGTTCAGAGGAAAACTATTTGAGAGTAGTGACTTATCCCAGGAGGAGTGAATACATCACTTGGTGTGTGGGCAGGAGGGATGGAGATAGCTAAGGCTGGCCTGGGGCTGAGGACCAGACAATGTGTGGATGATGAAGGCCTAAGAGCCATAAAGGCCTGCAGCAAGGACTGGGAGGAGGAGTGCTAGTCTGGTTGCTCTGTCGAGGAAGGGGACAAGTATTTAGTCTTTTGTTTCCTCTTCAGAAGAGTCGATTTTGCTGAAATGCAGAGCCTAGTTCCAGGGATGTGGCCTAAAGGGTGAGGTTTCGCATTCCCGGACCTCGGAAGGGTGTCTGGTGGAGCCTTGTTCACCTTCGACCTCAGCTGTAGCCGACATCGGAATAACCTCTGAGGATGTGCCTACCGGTGCATCGGAAGCGGCTTCCTCAAGGGTAGTCACTGAAGACATTGGTTCCAGCGGACATCCGTCAGCCCCTAAATCAGTGGTTGGCAGGGCGTCCGACGACAGAGGGACAGAAGTGGTAGGCCTTGAAACTTTGGCCTTATTTTAAGTGTGAAGTAAACTGAGAACTGATCTCCACCAAACGTGGTAAAAAAACAACGAATTTGCCAGAAAAAAAAAATCACCACTGCAAGCTGTACAGTCAAGGCTGATTAAGTGCTTGTTACATCCAAATAAGTCCAAAACTGCTGTTCATAAAAGCAAGAAAATATTTATTGTAGAACACAACAGACTAATTACTTTTGCCCACCATAAATTTAGGGCATCATCAGAGTTAAAAACAGCACATCACTCAATCCTTAAATAATTAAAACCAAACACGTGACCCTTATCTAATGTAACTGTTTAAAGAAATGCACCATATCATAAAAAATTCATTAAAAAAATACATATAAAAATTTACACTTTAAAACTTGAATGTTGTCAGTTATATGGATACCTTATAATAAAAACAGTGTGTTATATTAGCAGTGTTGAAGCCACTGTTTTAACTGTGCTCTTAGCTTCAATACACTGCTAATAGAACAAGCTTCATTAATACCAGGGCTAGCCATGGCATTCAATCTTAGTTGCCATGCCAGTGCACTTTTATATTCCAACATACTGTTTTGCATCCCCAAGGATTATTCATTTGCACCTCTATCTATAATAACATTTTTTTTTAAATTAGATTGCATTTGGTAGAATGGACATAGAGAGCACTAGTGGTTTTCTTATTTTTTTATATCTCTTGTGTGTGTTCTGCCATCACGTTCCCCTCAATTTGCTAGTAGTTTTCCCTACATAGAATCCCACAGGAAATGCAGTAAGCTACATAAAACTACCTAATCTATATTACAGTTACACTATGGTTTAAACCAACATAACGTTCTACTGCAACCAGGAGCGACAATATATGGACCATCGGTGCTTAACAAATTTGCACATTCTACAACCACCACATTTTAAAACATTTTTGAATTTAGATTTCTGTGTTTTGTATGTAGGACCTATTCCCCACTTTCAAACCAATTTTTTCAGGCTTCTGCCCTTAAAGTAATATGTTACAACAGGTCTGTTCCCAAGCTTAGAAACAAATTCTTGGGAACAAAACACCTCCAGTGGTTGTTGTGTATGTCAGCTATATATTGCCCACAAGAATTATTGTGCTACACAACAAAGCTGCTTGTCTATCGCTTCTTAACTTCACTTTCGTCATAATGTTTACCTATAAACCAGCATTTTTTAAAATTGGTGCAAATTTGTTTGCCTCGGAATTTTATTATTTCTTTTTTAAAACCTTTTTGGGGTGTTGCATTTTACTTAACATATGTACATATGTAAGGATATCTCCTGAATACGTTATCATGGGCTTTTGATAATTTATTGCTCTAATGGCCCAATGACCTGCTTTCCTTATGGATTTGCACAATATACTGCAACCAGTTTAGATTCACTAGCAGTATTAAGCGAGAAACACTGATGTATCCAGCAACTGGAGTGTATAAAAGGGATATATAAGTGTTGAGAACTTAGCAAAATGTATATTGTATCCCTAAGGGTAAGCAGAAGGCTGGTCCCTGAGGATACAATCTCAAAAACATCCTCAATATTACCTGGAGGAAAGTGGAATACTCCAGGGGTCTAGACTCTAACTAGGAGGTCCAGGGTACCTTAAATAAAATTTGAAACTTCCCTGACTCATACACTGAAGTGTTATTCCCTTCATGAAGACATTTTCCCCAAAGGAAATGTCACCTGTTAAACAGACTGGTAAAATGGATGCTCCTTATTTGTCTACCACAAGACAACCTGATGGTGAGATCTGCACAAAGCATACCAGGAGACTTACTCAGCCAAGTCTGAGTCCAAAGAAGCTAAGGAAGAGGGCGATCTCTTCTGGACAAAAAGCTTCTTGTGGTGTTGATTGGTGTGCTAAGAGTGAGTCCAGAGCAGTGCAACAAATTCTTTCCAAAGAACAAAAGGAATGGTAGGCAACAGGGCAGTCTTTAGATGAAATCTGTCCTCCCCATGTACAGTTGCTTGCATCACAGACATTGGAAAAAATCCTGCCCACAATGAAGATCAATCACAAAAAAAAAACTAGTATACAATAAAAAGACAAATTCAGATGAAAGAGGTTCCCAAACTATGTACTTAATGGAATATACATTTACAGTATACAAAATTAGAGATGTCCATAATTGGTGCTTAATCCTGCTTTTAGAAAGTTGCCCAGAGATGATAGGGCAAATGGGAGATGTGCAATAATAGACTATTTTGTGTGGCAGGATAAAATCAGAAGTTGGTATCCACTGCTCTCCCACTTAGCTGTGGGTTGAACTGATGTCCTGGTCAGGGAGAATTCAGCTTTCACCTCTCTTCTAGGGGACATGCAAATACTTCTCAGCATGTACCAAATTCCTTGAGTATTTTACCAGTTTTGACACTAAAATAATGGGGTACCACAAATTTCCAAAGTGGCCCCTTTAATTTAATTTTTTATTTTAATTTTAGAATTTTTAACAGCATGGCTGATGTCATCACGCATCACCAGTGTATCCCACAACGTCAGAAACGTGTAGGGTTGGGTGTGATGACATCAGCTTCGCGACTGCTTGTCAGACTCACTTAGACTACTTGGACTGTTTTGGTTTTGAATTGAAATTTGAATTGGAGAGTGGAGATGATGGAGTAGCAGCAGCAGTTAGCACCGAGCGGGGCTGTGCACAGTCTCACTGCACAATTTAAGTTCTGAACTTCTGCAGGGTTAGTACCAGGATCAGGAGGATGAGGAAATTTAACTTCTCCAGCGACTTGACCTCAGCTTCCTCAAGGTAAGTGAAAAATAATTACAAAACGCATAATCTGTATATTGTCATTATAGGAGCAGCTATCACGCAAACCCTGCGGCTGCATTACGGCGTAACTTTTAAATGAATTACAGCAATATTGGCCAAATAAGTCTCAGACTTAAATTTACCTTTGTCCCCCATACAATTTTTGGCTTTGTAGTTTGCACAGAGTTCTTGACCAGACCAGTTGAGAGAGGTACATCTCAAAGTACCTAGCAATCTTCCACGTAACTAAAAAG
>NW_025050518.1:0-13236 GCF_019279795.1 Protopterus annectens
ATTTTTTAACTAAGACAGGTTTTAATTTAAAACCTTTCCTTTTTGGTTTTTTAGGTTTGGGGGAGGGGGATCCCCCTTTTTTGTAAAACCCCCTTTCCCTTTTTAACCCCAATTACCCCCAATTTGGTTTCATTCCCCAACCTTTATTTTTGGCTTCCTTTTCCCTTTCCCCCCCCCCCCCCCCCCCCCCCCCCCCCCCTTTTTTTTTTTTTTTTTTTTTTTTATATTTTTTCAAAACTTTTCTTTTTGAATTTAAGCAATCAATATCAGACAATTTATAAACAGCAGTTACAGCTTTACCATATAGTAAGGGGTATCAAGAACCATACCCAGAGCCTTTGGTCAACATTATACTATTTACATATCCTTTCAAAATATGAATAAAACTATAAAAAGTATCACTTTCTGTAAATTGTGGAGGAAATTGACTGACCTTTATTGCTCCTGGGGTTTAGTTATTCCCTACCCCATTACCTCCATGACCCTGGCAAAGAGTCAGCATTTCCTTTTCATGTTACCTCTGTCTCCCATTTTCTTCAGTCTCCAAACATCTCAGTGTCTCATTTTCTTCAGCCTCCAAATGCTGCAGTTTCTCTGCTGATTCTACTTCCAAGAGTTTGGCCTCCAGTCTCTTTAACTCTAGACAGATGTTTAACTACTCTGAGGAAAGGTTTAACTGTCCATTTTCTGAGAGTTGTGTATTCCCAAAGCCAGTCCAGTTGTCCTCCTGGTTGCTGGTCTGTGATGCAGCTGTCATTAAGACTGCAATAATTTCTGCTTTAGTCAAGTTGGCAAGCACCAGTCCTTTGGCTTGGTACATCTCAGCCAACTGGCTACTTGTCATCTTGCCATAATCCTCTGCTGACATCCTTCTCTGCTCTCCATGACTAACTAAGCTAAAAATAAATAAATATAAATATTGTGATATGTAACTCTGAATGTTCACCATGTGGCTGCTTCAGAGTACAAACACTTTCTTTAGTGACCACTGTTTACAGGCAGCAGGAATTCAATATCCACCCCCCTGAATCCCATTATGTGGCTATCCCACCACTGCCAACTAATAAATGTGATGATGCTCCACTGGACCAGTAATCAATCCTCACCATTGGCAACAGTGGGGGATGTACACAGGAAGGATGTCAAGTATACACACAGTATTTCCAGATGCAGCTCTCTGCATCAAGTGTAATTTCCTTTAAGAGCATACAGAGACTACAGTCAGTCTGGGGATGGTTTCTCCCTCTTTCTCCAGATCCTCAGGAAGACTTCCCACTGGCACAGCTATAGAGTTATATGTCAGCTGAGTGACCAAGCCAACGCCTCCAGCACCCTCTCTGTTGAACCACTGCTTCATATCCCTGCCTCAGTAGCTGACACAGACCCTCACACACACACACACACACACACACACACACACACACACACACACACACTCTTTGAGGTTTGATTTATATACACATACATACACACACACACACACACACTATTAATACAAATGGTAGTTTGACCAAGAGCAAGGCTATTAGGAATGACATACATAGTGCCACAAACTGAATATGCAAGTACTATAAAAACTTAAATATCTCTAAATAGATCAGCCACAATGAAAAATTTAAATATATTTAATAATAAATAATAAAAAAACAAGAAAATACTCAGTATATACTTACAGTGACATCAGAGTTCAAAATCACAGGAAATATTTAAAACAACATTGTAGGACAGTCTCAAATAAATACATAAAAATATCTAAATTAAGCTTCACTATATTCCTGACTGAAGCTAAGAAAATTACTATACCCTAGTTAACATGCTTAAGAGTGAGGCAGATGTGATTAATGGATCTTCTAGTTGTTGTCAGGTCATAGACAGAATACAGAATCCCGGGTCTCACTAAGAGACTTCTTAAATTAATATCTCAAATAGTACTGCTGGGATAGCTTGCAGAATGATATCATTTCTTGTTATCTGACTCAATCCCAGGTGAACCCCCCACTGCTGAAAGCTAACTCTATGTTAGCATCTACCTGTGAAAATACATAGAACTCAGATAATTTGTCAGATGCTGGAAGTCATAAAAACAATTTACATTCTTCCACATTTAAAGACGATACAGAAATCTCCCTAGTACAGGCATTATGCTCCTGCTGCACTGAAATTGAAAGATAACAGGCAGGATTCACGATGGCTTGCACGGACTCTAAGAGTAGTGTAAGACTCCATGCAGCCATCGTGATCTAGGAACAGCCTGTATGTGCACGTAAGAGAGCACCTAAAATGGCTCTTACATGGACAGGGCGTGGATATGCTAATTACCTCACTTGCAGCCGAAAGGCATGCCCATATGGTAATTTCACGACCCAGGAAGCAGAAACCTGTCCGTGTAAGAGCTGTGTTATCTGCAGAAATGTACTCAGTTGATAACTGAGTAATGTTCTATAAATAACACAATGGAGACTTGTTAGCTCCAAATAAAGGTTGCAAATATCCCAGGCAGCATGCCAATGGCCAAATATGTGGTCAGTGGCAACGTACCCCGATGCAAAAATAAAATAAAAATGTTTAAACGTAGCGCAGAGCCGCGCAAATGGGCTGCGCTATACAAAAACAGAAAAATAAAAAAATTAAACCCACAAATGTGGGTTTTATGCAAAGCATGAATTTACAATGTAAGGGAATAGCAGGCTGAAAACAACATGGCCAACAAGTAGGGGTTGCTAAGGGGGGAAGCTGAGTGTAAGACATGTAACTAAGCATTAGTAGGCAATCCCATGTAAATGAGTGGTAGGATAGTGAATCGTACTGTCACATAGGAAATGAGCACATTCCGTGCAGTGTAGGAGTAGGATAAGGGGGAGTAACAGAGTAGGAGATAGGTGACATCACAGGGGGGAATGTATGAAAGAAATGCATCTCATTGGAGCACAGTAGCATGTGAAAGATGTCAGTCACACATCATGGAAAGAGGAGTGTCAACAAGTAGGCATGGGAAAGCCAAGAAATGGAAGGTGTACACTATGGATAACACCAAAGTTTCTTGCAAGGCGTGCATGCGCGCGTGTGTGCGCTGGTAGGCATGAGTAAGCTAGAGTGTGTGCATTTAAAGCAGAATACACATGTAGGAACCTGTTTAAACACCTGTAAGCTTGTTTGTGCTGGTGAGCGCGTGTTGTAACCCGAATAAGCAGATTCTAGTCCATCTAAGCATGTGTGCACGCGTGTTAGCCGCTGTGAGCATGTTTTGGCTGGTATGCACATTGTTCCCCCCTGAGGAAACAGAAGGGAAAAAGGAAGCATGAGAAATAGTAGGAAGCTAGCAGGGATTACTGGCAGAGCTAGCAGGTGAAAACAATCAGAAGCAGGCAATTACACAGGCAGAACAGTAGCCCAGCCCAGCACTTAAAACTCTGCAAACAACAGTGCAGAATGTTTCTCTCAAGAGACATTGCAACAGAGGAGTAAGCTATTAGAAGTGAAAACTGAAAAAGCTTCACTCAGACCAAAAATGCTAGGGGCTGCCATAGCTGTTATAAGGTGACATATGCAACTTGCTGAGGGTGGTGACTATGCAAATGCTGCTGGACAACCCACAGTGAGGAGACGGAGAAGAGTTTACAGGCCCAGGGTCACCTACCAGGGGTTACATGAGCAGGAGATAGTGGAGCGCTATAGAGTGGACAGAGACCTCCTACAGCAAATTGTTGAGCTGTGCAGGCCACGCCTCACACACAGAACCAACAGAGGGGAACCCATCCCAGTGGAAACCAAGGTATGTGTTGGCCTAAGAATACTAGCAACGGGTACCTTCCAGAGACTAACTGGTGAAATGATGGGGATATCACAGGCATCAGCATCCAGGGTACTGCACCAGTTACTGGATGCCATGTCAGCACATGTCGGTGATCATGGATATTTCCCCAATTCCTGTGAGGTATTTGCCAGCAATATGCGTCTCTTCCAGCAAATAGCGGAATACCCTGAGGTAGTGGGTGCAATAGACTGCACGCATATATGCATCAAAGCACCAGCTGCTGAGCAGGGTAGGGCCTACATTAACCGCAAGGGCTTCCCCTCCATCAACTGCCAGGTCGTGTGTGATGCCCAGGGCATAATAATGAATGTGTGTGCTGGCTGCCCTGGAAGCTACCATGATTCCCATATCTGGCATTTGACACAGCTGTACCAGACATTTGCCAATGGGGACATCCCACATGGTCACTTAGTGGGGATGCTGGCTATGCACTGGAGCCATGGCTGATGACACCCATCAGAAATGCACACACACCTGAACAAGAATGCCATAATGAGGCACATGCACAAACACGAAATGTAATCGAGCGTGTGTTTGGGCTGCTCAAGTCACGGTTTCGGTGCCTGGACACATCTGGTGGAGCCTTGCAGTACTCACCAACTACATGTACCCAAATTGTCATGGTATGTGCTATGCTACATAATATGATTCTGCGAAAACAGCTGCAGCAGGACCAGCATAGGGCTGGGCCAAACAGCCCCCCCACCATTGCCAAGCCAATCACAGGCAGAGTGTGACTCAGAGGAGGAACAACCTGAGGCTGCCCCAGTAGGCAGAAGGAGGTGTGCCCAGTATGCCTTGGCCTTGGCAAGCGACAGCATAGCACATACACTGGCTCAGTAGGAACCCTGGAAATTATACCTCTCTCTGACTCACACATATAGTAAAAGGGATGCCTAAGTTGACACAACCTGCTTTCAAACATGTACAGGGAGTGTAGTATGTGCATCCAACATAGACAGCCCTACAGCACCACCTGAGGCATGATTGCCATGTGTTAAGCAATGTAACACCATGTAGTATATGCAAACTTGATGACCCTGACTAACATCTTACACTCACCAAGCATGATGCCACAATATGAAGACGAGATAATCAATTACAATAATTGGCTTAAGTATTGCTGTTAGTCAAAGGGGATCCAATGCGTGCCAGCCTGGGATGACAAGCTGAGCAAGACACAATGCTCCACTGCTAGGGATGGTGTGCACCTATCACTCCTGGCCTTTTGGATACTGGCAAAGGCTGTTGTCACCCCCACCATGCCTTGAACAGGTAAGGCTCAAAACACAAACCCACCTCCATAGGTATCACAAGGGATAAGAACCTAGACGTAATGCTACCCAATGCCAGAAGTCTAAACTGCAAGATGCATGCAGTCTAAACTCCCCTCAGCATGGAGAATATTGATATCTGTTCTGTAACAGAAAACTGGGTCAAGGCTCACAAGAGCACCCTAACACTACCAGGTTACACCTCATACCATGCTTTACATCCCCAAAACATGTAACAAACTACAAAAGGAGGGTGACTAGCAATAATTGTCAAAGATAACCACACCCCCATGTCAGTACCACAACAAGAAGCAGCATGGACTATCCATGGTCAAGTTACAGTGGCTAAAACTGCCTCCCAGTTTGTAGCCTGCTACAGACTACCCTCCTAATGCCAGGAACTGCACTTGGCCTACGTCAGAACACATGAAAATATCAAGCTCTCCAAACAACATTATATTGGGCGACTGAAAATACTCAAACTGGGAGCATTATTCTAGCTCCAACAGCATAGGCCAAAGGTTCCTAGAATTCATAAACCAAAATGCTCAGTAACAACTTACCACTCCCACAACAGGGGTAAGCATACTGGATGTGATAATCAGCAACATGGGTACTCTATGTCCAGATGAGAAGTGTATCCCTCACTGATAAGATCAGACCATAGAGTAATCACACTGGATATTCACATCCTGACCCCAGTCCCTGGGCAGAAAACCACAGTGAAAAACATGTGTAAAGCAAATGTTGCACTCCTCCAAACTGATGTGGAATCCATTAAAGGCCCTGTGCCTGTGGAAAATATGGACCACACCTCAGAACCCTTTATAAATGCATTCTATGAACACTTTCAGGAATGCATGGATTATGCAATCCCAAATAAAACCAAGACCCAATTCCATACAAGCAGGCATCTGGCCTGGTGGACCCCAGCCATTACCAAACCATGCAAGAGAAGGAGGAAGCTACTGCATGATAGAGCAAATCCCAAAAAGGGAAGTAATCTCTGATCAGTATTATGGCAATAAAATATGGCCACACATGAAATCCACTAAGGCCATCTACAACATGTTGAATCTGTGAATCTTGAGGCAATGTTACACCTGCCCCATTTACACAGACAACCCCCTCCTCCCCACAAGAAATACAAATATATGTGAGAGATGCAACCATTTATGCAAACTGGAGGCTGAGCTCTCTCAACTCAGTACTGTCAAAACTAGTCAGGAAGAGAAGGTAACCACACACACCACAAACCCAGTCTCACACAGACCTATCACAACTGCAAACCAAAGACATAAACACACAAAAACATTCCCGGAGGCTCTAATTAAAAATCCACCAAATCAACAGAGGCCTCCAAAGCAGACACCCAAGCAACCATTACCTCCAAACATAGCACATGCAACACATAGTACACAAAGTCAGTGTGCCAAACAGTCACAGCCCTTAAGGACAAACAACATGCCTGATACACTTGTAATAGGTGACTCCACAGTCAGACACACTGATGTCCCGCTCACCAGACTGAACAAGGAAAAGGTTACAGTAAGCCGCTACAATCCGCCACATAACACAAGCACACAGGTCACTCCAAAGCAAGTACAAATATGACTCAGTCATTGTCCATGCTGGTGTGAATGACCTGAGATGTACCTCCCTGGACTACATGAAAAGAGACATAGAGGAGCTCTCCGATTATGTAGCCCAGGCCGGTATGACCCTGACCCTGAGCAGCATCCTACCCTCTCCAAGAATGATGCCACAGTACAAACACAGAATGATCAGCTTTAACAATTGGCTCAATTACTGGTGTCATTCCAACGGGATCCAATGTCTGTCTGCTTGGGATGACATGCCTGACAAGCCACGCTGCTTTGCCAGGGATGGCTTGCGCCTGTCACCCCTGGGCATCTGGATATTGGCTAAGGCTCTTGCCACCTCCATAGTGCCTTTTGTAGGCAAGGCTGAAAAGACAAACCCACCTCCCTAGAAAACATAAGTGGAAAAAACATAAGGGTAATGCTGCTCAATGCCAGAAGTCTAAACCTCAAGATGCACGCTCTCGAGGCCCTCCCCAGTATGGAGAACATTGATGTCTGTGCAGTGACAGAAACCTGCATCAAGGCTCCTGAGAGCAACCCAGCACTACCAGGTTATACCTCATATCATGCTTTTCTGCACCAAAACCTGGACCAAACCACAAAAGGAGGGGGAGTATCCATATTCAGCAAAGATACCTGCATCTCCAGGTTACTGACAATGCATGAAGCATCGGAGACCATCCATATGCAACTAACCATATGCAAAGCTGCTGTACAGTTTGTAGCATGCTACAGACCACCCTCTCAAACCCAGGAACCCCACTCAGCCTTCCTGAAGACACTGGAGAGTATGAATGTCTCTCCAAATACCAAACAAGGTAATCACAAATTACCACATATGTGGTAATACATTACGTATGGAAGAAGTAATCAGGGACCTAGGGACACAAGTGGACAGTAACCTCTCATGTGACACTCACATTGCCAAGATGGCTAGGAAGACCTTATATATTGGCCACCTTATCATGAAAGTATTCACATCTACATCAAGAGAGGTCATTGTGCCTCTATACTCTTCTCTTATCAGGCCCATAATTGAGTACAATGCCCCATTTGGGATGTACCTTACCCGACACCTGCAGCACTTAGAAAGACCTCAAAAGTACCTCACCAAGAGGATAAAAGGTCTCAAGCATTTGTCATATGCTGCCCGGCTGAAGACACCCCAGCTGTATGCAGTCACATACTGCCTACTCAGAGGCGATGTATGCCCGATGTACAAGGCCATGTCCAATCCAGAATTAATGGACATGCTCCACCTCAGAAAATCCAAATCCATCAGAGCTGCGAGAGCGAGAGATTTCAACCTCAACACATAAATAAATAGGATGTGCTGGAGGGACAGATTCATAACCCAGAGGCTCCCTACACTCTGGAACAGAATCCCAGTCCATGTTAGGCAGAGCCCCTCACTGACTCTCTCCAACAGGAATCTTGACGAGTGGATGGGAGATCGTAGATTTACACTGGGGGTCATCACTATGTCATGTCTAGAAAGAGGCACAGTAAAGTAAACCCTAGCATAATATTCACATAGCAAGGGGTGGTGAAAGCAACACACACTCTGGCTAGGCTTATAAATACCCTAGGGCAGATAGCCTAGTATGAACCTATGAACCTATGAAGATACAAATTGTACAGGACACTAAGGATAATCACAAGGCTTTCTTAACTGATGGTAGGAACCTTGGTGGGAATACACAGATATGCTCTGAATTACTCAAATATTACAAACAATACACCAAACCCACACACATTGCCAACATCCAACCTGACAGGTTCAGTGCAAACTCCCCACCAAAATGCCAAATATCTATCCCAGCAGAGTGCTGGCCCCCTGACATTGCAGATGCTGAGGTAACAGCCAGCATATTCAAAGCAAAACACACAGCATAAATGGTACGAGTTGGTGTCCTGGGCTGTGTCCAACATGAACTCCAAGAAGAATGGAACGCCAAATAACACTACTGCTCAATTTCAGCCTTACCACAGGATATGTTCCCAAAGAGCAGTGTACAGCAACAGTGGTCCCTCTCCACAAAGGTGGTGCCTGAATGGATACTGCAAACTATCACCCCAGAATCCTAACAAGCTTGGTCTGCAAAGCTATGGAAAGGATCATCATGGACCTCAGAAATAAAGATATTGGGGACCTACAGACACTGGACTCTACCCAGCGTGGCTTTCTTAAGTGCAGATCCTGCCCCTTAAACATGTTTGACTCATTTGAAACAGTCATCAAGGCCATTGATGAGGGGAATGTGGTCCACACAGCCTATCTGGTCCTTGCAAAAGCCTTCCATACAATACCCCACGTGTTCATTATAGATAAGCTCACCAGCTTAAATATAAGCCCCTATGTCAGTAGATGGGTTGCAAACAAGCTCAAGGACAGAACTGACATAGTCAGAAATGCTGCAGTCATGTCAGACTACAAACCAGCTACAACTGGCATCCCACAAGGCTCGGTCCTGGGACCTCCCTTGTTTGGTATATATTTCCCATAGGTACAGGCCAACATGGAAGGACTGTGTCTGAACAAGTTTGCAGATGACTACAAACTGGGCACCATATCTGACCCTCCAGCTGATAAAAGCATCCTACAAAAGGGCCACATAGAAACAGACAACTGGTGCCAGAGCCATGTCATCAAGCTAAATGCAGAAAAGTGTATAGTCATCCCCTGTGGATAAACAGTAAGTGCCCACCAATTACCACATAAGTGTTAACCCATTAAGTACTTTAGAAGTAATAAGAGACCTGGGGACACAAGTTGATAGATATCTTGCATTTGACAACCATGTGGCTGTAGTGGTTACAGAAACATACCATATACCCACCTAATCATGAAGGTAGTCACATCTAGATCAGGGGAGGTCATCGTGCCTCTTCAGTCATCCTTCATCAGCCTCACAATTGAGTACAATGGCCCCTGTGGGTTGTACCTCAGCAGACACCTCCAGCAACTGGAAAGACCCCAAAAGTACCTCACCAGGAGGATCAAAGAGCTTGAACAGATGCCATGTGTTGCCTGATTAAACAAGCTGCAGCTCCACACAGTGCCAAACTGTGTGTCCAGAGGCAATCTGTGCCTGATGTATAAAGCCATGTCCAAGCTGGAATCAATGAACATGCTGCACCTTGTAAAATCTGAATGCCAGTGAGCTATGCACATGAGAGATCTGAACCCCAGCACTGACATAAATAGGACATGCTGTAGTGATTGATCCATAACCCAGAAACTCCCGCCACTCTTGAGTAAACTCCCAGTACAGGTTAGCCAGAGAGTCCCTCATTGACTCTCCTCAAGAGGAATCTTGATGAGTGGATGGGAGATGGTAGGTTTACCCTGGGTATCACTGTTATGTCATGGGTAGACAGAGGCACAGTATACTAACCTTGAAATATGTCATGGCAAACTCCAGTTACAATGTGTGTTGAAGGACAAACACAATCTCTGACTAGCATTAGAAATGCTAATTAGGGCACATAGCTAGTGTTTGTCAATGTCCACCCAAGTTGCGGAATACACTACCAATGTTGGACAAGCCTGGTTTAAGTAGTCCATATCTAAACAAAATGCAACATGGTCATATGTGCACAACTGGCCCTTAACCAGTCTGGTGTGCTCACTATGAATATTTAAAGCAGTGATAGGACTGAAACCCAGGATACTGTCCACCACAGTGAAAGTACTGAACCAGTACACTATACAATATTACAGTGTTTGGTCAGTATGAAAGGATGTTGACAACTGTATGCAAACTATCCCATGAAAACCCTGCAGGCACAGTATAATACTTGTTGGGTTCAGACACAAAGCAGTTGGGCAGTAAGTACACAACATGACTCCCAACACACAACTATAAATGTGAAATATTGTTGAAGTTCACACACAACCACAAATGTGGTGGACTGCAGATTTCAACATATGGAAAGCTCACACTGGGCATGCTCGCACACTTAGGCCATGTCTCAGTTTAGCAGTTGGCCACACATATCTGGTATTTGTATGTGTTAATCCAGGAACCTCCCACAATACAGCAATCTGCCCAGTGCACACAGTTAAATGACTACAGAGACATAAGTTAAATAGTGGATCTCTCTCATATTCAAACATCTTCCACAGATACACAAGTTGTTCATAGAAACAGGGAAAGCTATGGCAATAAAGACCTGCAAACAGTTTATCAGCAACAAATATTGTGCATCTGAAAATTAAACATATGGGTGTAGAGGTTAATACTAGGCTGTTTGCCCTAGGGAATACAAGCTTAGCCAGAGTGTGTTTGGTGTCTGCCTCCCCAGTACAGTAGGCTACTGTGCCTCTGTAAAGAAGGTCACAGAAGGCACCGTTTAAGGCTAGTGTGCTGTGCCTCTGTCAAGCAGGGATACACTGGAGATCCCAGGGGTTGAATTTGCAATGTCACATCCATGTGGCTGGTGTATGCTGGAATAGGGTTGGCAAGGATTTATAACAGTAATTGAGCATCAATTACAGACTAAGGGGAGCCTTATCTGCAGTGTCTGGACAATTTCACTGTCAACATTTTGACGTGATGATTTTGAAGGATTGAAGTGGGGGGGGGTTAGTGTGTATGCAATTCTGTTTGAAAGAAATGCCCATTTTGGCAACTAGAAGAACACACTACATGATGTACATTCCTCTTTCTAAACACTGATGATGTCAGCACCCTATAAATATAGCAGGAGAAAGGGCACCTCCCAGTAATGTGAATAGCGTGGGGGGGGGGGTTAGTGTGTATGCAATTCAGTTTAAAAGAAATGCCCCTTTTGTAAACTAGAAGAACACACTACATGATGTACATTCCTCTTTCTAAACACTGATGATGTCAGCACCCTATAAATATAGCAAGAGAAAGGGGACCTCCCAGTAATGTGAATAGCGTGGGGGGTTAGTGTGTATGCAATTCTGTTTGAAAGAAATGCCCCTTTTGGCAACTAGAAGAACACACTACATGATGTACATTCCTCTTTCTAAACAGTGATGATGTCAGCACCCTATAAATATAGCAGGAGAAAGGGCACCTCCCAGTAAAGTGAATAGCGTGGGGGGGGGGTAGTGTGTATGCAATTCTGTTTGAAAGAAATGCACCTTTTGGCAACTAGAAGAACACTACATGATGTACATTCCTCTTTCTAAACACTGATGCTGCCAGCACCCTATAAATATAGCAGGAGAAAGGGCACCTCCCAGTAATGTGAATAGCGTGGGGGGGGTTAGTCTGTATGCAATTCTGTTTGAAAGAAATGCCCCTTTTGGCAACTAGAAGAACACACTACATGATGTACATTCCTCTTTCTAAACACTGATGATGTCAGCACCCTATAAATATAGCAGGAGAAAGTGCACCTCCCAGTAATGTGAATAGCGTGGGGGGAGGGTTAGTGTGTATACAATTCTGTTTGAACGAAATGCCCCTTTTGGCAACTAGAAGAACACACTACATGATGTACATTCCTCTTTCTAAACACTGATGATGTCAGCACCCTATAAATATAGCAGGAGAAAGGGCAACTCCCAGTAATGTGAATAGCGTGGGGGGTTAGTGTGTATGCAATTCTGTTTGAAAGAAATGCCCCTTTTGGCAACTAGAAGAACACACTACATGATGTACATTCCTCTTTCTAAACACTGATGAAGTCAGCACCCTATAAATATAGCAGGAGAAAGGGCACCTCCCAGTAATGTGAATAGCGTGGGGGGGGGGTTAGTGTGTTTGCAATTCTGTTTGAAAGAAATGCCCCTTTTGGCAACTAGAAGAACACACTACATGATGTACATTCCTCTTTCTAAACACTGATGATGTCAGCACCCTATAAATATAGCAGGAGAAAGGGCACCTCCCAGTAATGTGAATAGCATGGGGGGGGGTTAGTGTGTATGCAATTCTCTTTGAAAGAAATGCCCCTTTTGGCAACTAGAAGAACACACTACATGATGTACATTCCTCTTTCTAAACACTGATGATGTCAGCACCCTATAAATATAGCAGGAGAAAGGGCATCTCCCAGTAATGTGAATAGCGTAGGGGGGGTGTTAGTGTGTATGCATTTCTGTTTGAAAGAAATGCCCCTTTTGGCAACAAGAAGAACACACTACATGATGTACATCCCTCTTTCTAAACACTGATGATGTCAGCACCCTATAAATATAGCAGGAGAAAGGGCACCTCTCAGTAATGTGAATAGCGTGGGGGGAGGGTTAGTGTGTAGGCAATTCTGTTTGAAAGAAATGCCACTTTTGGCAACTAGAAGAACACACTACATGATGTACATTCCTCTTTCTAAACACTGATGATGTCAGCACCCTATAAATATAGCAGGAGAAAGGGCACCTCCCAGTAATGTGAATAGCGTGGGGGGGGGGGGTAGTGTGTATGCAATTCTGTTTGAAAGAAATGCCCCTTTTGGCAACTAAAAGAACACACTACATGATGTACATTCCTCTTTCTAAACACTGATGATGTCAGTACCCTATAAATATAGCAGGAGAAAGGGCACCTCCCAGTAATGTGTGTGT
>NW_025050519.1:5000-13488 GCF_019279795.1 Protopterus annectens
TACATCTGACATGGCTGATGGGTAAATCACTTTGGGTATAGTGCGCAGGGTCCTGGGTTTGAGACTTGCAACGGCTGATTGGCAGAACAGGAGCTGTTGGAGACAGAGTGATTAAGACACTTTAAAGCAGTTATAAGCAGGTTTGCATGGAGCTAAGCGATGCTTACGTGAGCTTAGCTTACACCCGCTTACGACCGCTTAAACCCCCGCTAATTTCAAATAAAGAAAAGAAAAAAGGGAGATAGGATTTTGGTGAAATTGGGGCAAGCAGGGGGACAAACAAGAGGAGAAACAAGTCGGGATGTGCAGGATGGGTGTAGGAAAGGACCATAGCTTTGCATTTCTTTGACATCATACGATATGGATGATTGGTAGGGTTAGACTGTGTGCTGGGTACATGTCTCTGGATGAAATGCAGAGCTATGTATAGGATGTGCTTTTTTGTGGGAGAGATGCCCCTTTATTTTTTTACAGTGAGAGTGGGATTTTAAGGAAGGATTATTGGTAAGTGTGGTGAGGGAGGTTTGATAGGAGAGGTTGCATTTGCAAACAGACAAGACAGACAAGAGAGCAGACAGAGGCAGTGTATGACACATGGAGGAGTAAACACCTTGACAGGAGGGTGGTTGGGAATCTGAGACTCATGAGCCCCCCAGATGGTGCTAGTAACACTGATGTCCCCTCCCAATGGCAGTCACCACTTCTCCTTCACAGCCCCAAAAGTGGCTGCGCTGGGGGATGGGCTGGAGGGGCCACCTGCCCCTCTAGCTGTGACAGCCTGCCCTCCACCTGGCACAAGTCACTCATCCAGCTCCTTCTGGAGGACACTACGCACCATTCCACAGACCTCATCCCGGGTGACAATTTATTCACCGCGTCCACTTGCAGGGGGAGTGAGTCCGATCCACTGCAGTGGTTTCACCTGAGGATGGTGTAGGACCAACAGATGAGGGAGGCCTGGGTTGGGTCCCAGACTTTCTGGGATCCAGTGCTTCAGCCAGGTGGGGTGGGAGAGGCAGATCCAGTGAGATCTGCCTTCCCATATGTGCTATGGTGTGGAAATTAACAATGAATATTGGTTAGTCATGCACAACAGATTGCAACATTAGTCAAAATAGCATGCATAGATATTCCCATTTACCCCAAACAGTGCAATTATAACAGTGCCATAGCAAACAGAACCCATGCATATATGGAATGGCATTCAGGGTTGCAACAGCATACCAGTTAGTGGTTTGTCAGGCAGGCAGTAAGATGATTATTCAACAGGGAATATGTGTATGCACACAGTTTAAACAAAGATAAACCAAATGGAACAATGGTCCCAACAGTAGAGGTTTGTTTAGGAACATACCCATGCTGGATTGAGTATGATGGTTGGATCAGTTGAGTGGCGGGGAAAGGGAACAGATTCAATTGACAACTGCTATCGAGTATATTTGTCAGTACACTACTATTCACTACTTTACATTTTGACCACACTTATACTCTACCTGGGCCATGGGACTGCTACAGCACACCAACAGCTGTAGATATCAACAGAGCAATTGTACGCTTATTTTAATTATACACATCAGACCTTTTCTATACCAATTTCTTTACCTGTGGGCCTGTGCAGATCAATTGTGTGCACATTGCATTGCTGTTTCTACACATATTTCAGATTCACATATTAGTTGCTGGCCCTGGAGTGTGTGTTGTGTCTTTCACATACATCTACTGTGACGTTCGCTGAGTGCAGGATTCTTGGCAACTGGAGAAATTATACGTGATAGCATGACACTTGAGGGGCATGTCCGGGCCAGACTGCAGAGTGTGGATGTCTAGCTTGCATCTATTTGTAGGACTGGGGCTGATCAACACAGCAATTGTACACCTTTCATAGTTATACACATCATACTAGTATTTCTATTCAGATTTCTTTACATGTGTGCCCTGTATGGAAAATGTATGTGTTGCAGTACATTATGTTTTTTATTCAGATTGCAGTTTAAAACTGTAGAACCAGACTGAGATGTTAGTGGCGGTCCCTGTGCTGTGTGTGAAAAATTGAACTACAGGCCTAGTCCTTATCAGACTGAACTACTGGGGAGGTGATGTGTGTTGCTTGTGACATTTCTATCTAGTGCATATTTCTGTGCACAGTATTTTTTATGACATGTTGCAGTATTTGTTTCCCATTTTCAGTACAAATTATGCATACACTACAGACATTGGTGACACTGTTTGTGAAACGTGCACATTAGCTGGATTGCACATTTGACTGTTTTACAACTACATACTGCAATTTAGATTCCTGAGTACACAGTGTAGGTTTTAGGTCTGCATCTGTTAGACTTATATATTTCTCAGTACATTTACACCTATATATGGCTGAAATTGAAAGATTAACACAGGACAATGCTGGCAGACAAACAAGTAAAACACATTCTGATGGGAATATGTACTGTTGCTTTTTTTCCAGTTATTTGACATGCCCATTCTAAAGTATGCAGACAAGCAATGCTAACTTGGTTCACCTCAGTGAATGCATTCTGCAGGACATACACATTTCTATTTATCAGTTACTAGTGAGATGACACACACCAGTGTTTCAGATCACCTTTATTAGTTTTGACATACATATCTGTGTACAACTCAGAACTTCACAATTACTATTCCTGTATGATCCGCACAGGGGAATGCTTTTAATTTCTAACCATTACAGTAGCCCTGATATGGCACTTTCTTGGCAGATTCACTCAGACAAACTCATACATATTCTAATATTCCTCTCCTGCATATTGTACCTTGTTTGCTACTGATATCTATATTACACAGCAGCTGGGAATACTCCATTGTAACACTAGAAGCCTGACACAGGCAATTATTCCTGGCTTTTACAGCACAATTATATATATAGGCAGTACTAACATTACTATAATTTTATTTTCTTACTGCTAATAGAAGGGGGTATTCTATACTCACCATACTGCTGATGCAGCTGGGGCAGTCACTGGGCAAGAGCCTGGATATTCTGGGGCCTCTCCGCAGCAACTGTATGGGGAGACATCACACATTAATCACACCTGTACAGCCACAAGTTGAACATTTTCCGTACTTAGTTAGAGATACATAAGACTGCATACTTACAGACAGGTGGGATATCCTGTGGTCGAGCTTCTTGGATCTACTGGTCCAATTCCACTTCAGGTCATTATGGTGATGACGTACCTGCTCACATGTCTGGGGTATGCTAGTGGCACTGGTGAGATCATGTGCAAGCTGTTCCCAGGCCTCTGCTTTGTACTGCAATGGTACTGGCCTTGCAGCAGCCTGCCATCAAGGTATTTAACTAGGAGCCCAACCATGACCGTGGACTCCTGGATGCCCCAGCACTGCATTCGGAAGTGCACACCTTCTCCAATGCCAGAAATTTTGGTCCTACTGTGTGCAGTCCCAAATGGTTATGACTGGATTCCTGCCTGTGCAGTTTAAATAGGGCAGTTTTCCCATACTTTTTATTGATTGGCTGGTTTTAATATGCTGCACTATAGCTCTGTTCAAATCTGCATAGCAATGCTTACACCAGCTAAGCAGAGCTGAAAGCAGGTAAGCAAAGCTTACACTAGCAAAGCATTGTTTAAATCTAATTTTTTCATTCTTCTTCTTCTTCGTCTTCTTTCATGTTTCCCCGGTTAGGGGTTGCTACAGTGGATCATCTGTCTGCTCATGACTGGCAGTGGAGTTTTACGGTGTTGAGTTGCTAGCCCGGCACCCAACCTTCCACAGAAGGCACACACACATGCACGCACTCACACCTAGGGCCAATTTAGAGTGTCCAATCCACCTAGTGCATGTCTTCGGATGTTTTTTCATTAAATATATAAATTATTTTTTACATATTCCCACCCCTACTGTGCTATACACGAGCCATATGACTGACATCTATCATTCATATTCCTTAAAAGTTTATTAAATAATTTGTCAGAGGGGGGATTCGAACCAAGCATGTTCTACATGCTATACCATGGCAGTACCACTATGCTACAGCAGCTTGGTGATGTTTTTTATCTTAGTAGCAATTGTCTATCTATTTTAGGATTTCAGCCAAGCTAATCATAGCGGTACGCTACACAAACAAGCTGCGCTGAACTTAAACTTCAGATTTATTTCATGAAAAAAAATATTATTACATTTTTTTATTTATTATTCCATTCCTCTTGTCCTTCTCCTTCCATGCATGTAGGGCAAGAGTACATACATTTGGGGTTGTGTACTTGAAGGCTGCTGCCTTCTAGGTGTTTGTGGTTTTTATTTTTTTTTCAGTGTCCACGGACACTGAAATGTTAGCTACTCGTTTACTATATACTATTAGAACCAGGCTCTAATATTATATAAACAGACTAAACGAATCGGCCCAAGTGCTAACCAAACCAGAAACAAAACCAAAAGCACTTGAAGGAAATAAGGCTCCAGGCGAAAATTCTGATAGTTTAATGAGGTAAAAAAGTAGCGTAAACGCCAGAAACACTCCACACTGCGTTTTCGTGTAAATCCACTTCATCAGACACCTACACCCTCAATTCATGCCCCTTAAATACAAAAACTTTAATTGGATAAACACCAATTAAGCCAATATTGCAACCTTCTTAATTACACTTGTTGAGACAAACATAAATCAGAAATTAGCTGCTGGATTCAGTTTAACTAAACTGGCAACAAAAGGAAAAAGCAAACTCCCCTTATACATATAAGCGTAGCTTAATAAGCTTCCCTTAATTTATAATTAAATATTGCACTACTTCCATTACCTATAAAATAAAACTCTATTTCTCTGATTCAAAAAGTAATACATAAAACTTTAAAATACACATATATTAAATGATAATTTGGTGCCATCTAGTGGAAGAAACCAGTATTACTATAAATTCAATGTCATACAAAAAGAGAAAAAAAATGGGTTGATTCACAATGAGTTCTCTCCATCACCCTACATAATATAAATGTGAATAAATTGGAAAAATTTTTCAATACAAATATAATAGACCAAATCTAACTATATATATATATTTTTTTTCCATAATAAATTTTTATTGAAATATATTTTCCAAAAACATTACAAAAATACAATAAACATCACACACATAATACACTATAACTACTACAAACCATTTATACAATATCTACATGAAATGCTTCCTATATTTAATATATTCCTAAAATCAGTATCATGCTAATATAATATTGAAGACCTTTTCCCATATTTTCGGTTATTAATATTTTGTTAGTTTGTTTCAGAAGCAATTATGTGCTAGTATATGCTTTATAGCCACAAGCTTAAATTATTCCATGATGTCTTATGTGGTTCTAGCTAATTTGTGGCTATATAGAGTTTCATCAGCAAAAAAAATATTCATACAAATAATAGTTTGCGATCTGGAAAGCTCTCTTGGAGTGAATGTGTAGAATCATAAATTCCCATGACAGTGTAGAACTTTGATAACCCATCTTTGCAGTTGTACTTTAAGAGAGTTCCAAAGTTTATATACGCATTTACAACTCCAGAACATATGAAGAAGATCCGCTGTTTGATCTGCACAGTATGGACAAATTGGAGAATTCTAGGGTTAAATTTATGTAATCTTAAGATG
The DNA here is from genome assembly GCF_019279795.1 of Protopterus annectens. Lineage (NCBI taxonomy): Eukaryota > Metazoa > Chordata > Ceratodontiformes > Protopteridae > Protopterus > Protopterus annectens. Next base: position 10,634 of record NW_025050519.1, read on the forward strand.
TGTGTAATATGCATTGTTCCAAATCATCAATTGCGTGTACATCAGTTTTGAAAAGAAACTGATTTCCTAGTTATATCAATTGCTTTTTAATATCTGATTGTCTGTTACTGTTACTTTTTTTTTTTTACCCAATACTCTGAAAGCAAAATTTTGTCCTGAAATTTCAACTCTTAATTAATTTATATGCAGTTGCTATAAATTTAGTGTCTTGTTGGATAGCTTTGCCACAATTCAGAGCACTTATCCACAAACCGCTGCAGGTTTAAAGTCCTAAAGTAGCTCAAGGCAAGTTCTTTAACTTGTCTCATTATAACAATGTAACTTCTAGGTAGATTCATTTCCTGTCTAATTTGTAAAGCCGATAAGTCAAGTTTATTAAAACATCAAATAGAGTCAGATTAAGTAGTAATGGAAATTTGCTGAGATCGATCAGCTGATTATTTAGTTTAAAATTAGGATTCCTGTGGAAAGGTTGAAGAACCATCATATATTGCAATAAATCTACGGACTGAAATAAAGTTTGCAAAGATGAGACACAGGTTATTATGTGGTCCATGACCCCATATTTTATCAGACTAATTTTGTCCATAAAGGGTAATGCTTTAGGATTTATTTTCCTATCCAAAATATGCTTATGATTCAAGACCACCCAAGTTGGTATCCATGTTGTATTCGTTACATCATAATTAGCAATTCTTAAAATTTTATTAAGCATAATCAAATAATATGCTTCAAAATTTGGTAGCTCAAGTCCCCTCTTGTTTTAGGGTCATTAATTTCTCATAAGATATTCTAGTTCTTTTGGGTTCCAGATAAATTTAGCTAGATCTTTATGCATTTGTTTAAAAACTGTTTTTGAAATTGATAATTGGACAGACCTAAATATGTATAACATTCGTGGTAGTATATTCATTTTCACTATTGATACTTTTGCTAATACCGGTAGTTTTAAATTCTTCCATCTGTCACAATCAGCTATTATGTGTTCCCATACTCGTTTAACATTATTGTTATAAAAGTCCTTATTATCCGTAGAGAAGTTGATACCCAAATATTTAATATTTTCTTTACATGTTAACTTCCCCATCAGGCTATACCAAGTCCTGTGCACGAGGGGATGCACGGTCCAAACCAAGTAAACAGCTCCAAATAGACCAGCAAGGCAGCACAGAGTTCAATATATTTATTAATATTGATGAATATAACAAACTAGTTTCGGCCAACAGCCTTCTTCAGTGTAAAACAATATCATCAAGTTCATTTACATCATCCTTTAAATACATATCAGGAGCCAATCAAATAGATGAGCTCATGAATACTAATAAGTTTTGAAAAAATGCTTGCAAGACAGATTTGAGGGCACTTGAAATTAATCATATGATTATACAATAGTAGTGAATGTATACACTCAAATGTGGTCCATCCATCACAGGAAAAATAACCACCAGGTAAAATAAGGCCAAACACATTCTAGATGTTCAAACATGTCAGTAAGACAATATTAATACATGTTATTTAATTTAATAATCCCATGTGGGTGTACCACTGTCACAAGCCATTCAGCGATTTTTAGTTAGAGGAGCAAAAAGTCAAAAAATCCATGCTATCTATTGGACATGCCATGTCATAATAGAGCATGTATTAGACAAATTAGATAGTATATATGTGTGTATAAAAGTATGTATATGTATGTATACATAAAGAAGTTAATAGTAGGCGAAATCAGTCATGAACATAACATACCTGGTAAATCAAGAATAGTATTGATACCAGCCTAATAATAAGTGCTTTGACCCGGTTCAACAGAAACATAGCAAATATTCTATATCCGTCCTGGACACAATAATTGACCACCCAATGAATACAAAATACCAAAAATATACTTTTTGTGTTCCAACATCTCCCTCTGACAATATATTTATAATTAAATCTGAATAATATTCCCATATTGTATAGAGCACCAATACTGACATCAACAGCCTGAACATAAAGGCATACACCTTTCTTTCAAAAGTAATGATGGCTGTTATATCTCTAATACCTGGATAAAAGTGGCACCACTTGCAAGCCAAAAGGAAAAAGGTGAAACGAGAAAACTATACTATTTTATTTAGTTTCAACTTACATAATGCTAACAAGCATAATTGCTCAGTCACCTTACTAGTAAGTTATGTACCTTTCCTGGTGCCTCACAATAGGGAAAAATTTCTTTGTCTAAACATGGCCATCGCCCATGTCACTGTGACATATGCTAATATCAGATAGGAGTCCATATGGTCTTAGTATCTCAAACCCTGTTCAATATTGCTAAAGATATTTAAACTGTATTCATGATTTGAGGGGAGCACATGAATAAGAAACAGATAGAATTCCCACTTAGTGGTCCTATTATTGAATGGACTAATACTGATTCAATATATTCCTTACAAATGATCATTTAATCCCGGGTGAAATAGAGCCCCAATGTGATAATCCAATGTTTCTCTTTCCGATCCAACAACCCATGCCAAATTCCCTTGGTTTATTAGTTCTGTCTCCAGAACACGAGTACAATGACCATGCTAAGGTGAATCTCGCTAAACGAGAATGTTTAGAGTGTGTTAATATCAACTTTGTGGTTTTTAGACTGGATGTTGATTTTAACAATTAATTTTTAAAAAGAACCCCCCAGTAAAAAGATGCCAGTCACCCCCCATTTTAAAGTTTCCAAAAATTTTTTTTGTGGTATTCCAAAAACCTTATTTTAAAATTTTGAAAAAATAAGGGAAACCCTAAGTTTTACCAAAACGTTTTTTGAAAAAATGAAATGTAAAAAAAGGCCAAGGGTTTGTTTTTTGAAAAAAAAAGGGGCCCAA
>NW_025050520.1:0-14167 GCF_019279795.1 Protopterus annectens
TATCCTTAGGTCAGAGAACATCCCTCTATCAGACAAGGGGCATAAAAAGTACAGTTTTGTACCTACCATAAATGTAGATGTCCGATAGGTATGCATCTGCAGTCCTTACATATGGGTTGTCCTGCCTCAGGCAGTCCCTTCGACCGGGCCGATTCCAAAGTCTTCGGGTCCGGGCGTCAAGCTGATGTCGCCCATCTCTCCATCGCACAGAGTGCCTGGGGTATAAAAAAGTGAGTCAGCTGACGCCATCTTCCTCAGTTTTTCTTGCCCCAGATGCCACAGGTGCCCCCATAGGAAGGCTAAATTTGGAGAAATGCAAAATATTCCAAACATGCACAGTAATAAAAACACAATACAATTCATAATAGATAACCCCAGTTAGGGCTATAAGAGGGATAAGTACCCAAGAAATACCACACAGAGGGGAAGGAGGGGAGGGAGGGCTTGACTGCAGATGCATACCTATCGGACATCTACATTTATGGTAGGTACAAAACTGTACTATGTCCTTCAAGGATGCATCTGCAGTCCTTAAGATATGGGTAGAATACCATAGCCAAGCTGGGGGCTGTGTGGTAGGATCTAAGAAAAATGATGGTGTAGCTAAAATGCCCTGCAGGACTGCCACGTGAGCAAAAGCCTGCTCTGGATCTGGAATATATGGGCAAATTGTAATGCTCGGTAAATGTATGCAGTAACGGAGCTCCATGTAGCAGCTTCTAACAATGTTCTTGGTAGCCACCCTCTCTTAAAAAGGCCGGAGGTGCGCTATGGCTCTGGTGGAATGAGGCCTGATGTTGGGCTGGCACAGTTTTTCCATGATAAGAGTAGCAGAATCGAATGCAATTTCCTTATCCATTTTGAAATTGTCTGTTTGGAAATTGCTTTGCTCTTGATGCCTGCAGCATATGCTACCAACAGCTGGTCAGTTTTTCTGGGAAAGTTTCTCAGTTATGTCCACAAGTAAAGTAGCGTGAACTGTCTGTGAATGTCCAGGGTATGCAGAAGTTTTTCTCCCTTGTTTTGGCGGATCTGGGAAAGAAGGTAGGCAGGTGAAAATAGCTTTGGTTCAATGAGACCCTGGATACCACCTTTGCATGAATGAAGGATTGGTTCAAGGGCGAGACTCTGTCCTGATGAAAAATAAGAAATGGTTGTACCAAGTTATGAGTGCCTGCAATTCAGATACTCTTCTTGCTGAGGTTATGGCTAGGAGGAAGGCAGTCTTCCAAGACAGGAACTGTAACTCTGAAAGATGCTGCTGCTGGTTCAAAGGGAGGTAGAGTCAACTTCTTCTTCTCCAACACATGAAGTTAAGGTCCCATGTAGGCACTGATGGCTTTCGGAGGATTGATGTTTTAATTCCTCTTAGAAACTGCCTTAGGAGAGGATGAGAGAAGACAGGTGGATCAGTATTGTATTCTGCTGAAATTGCTGAAGCATGAATTTTTATAGAAGAGTAAGAAAGGCCATTGTGGAGCATTTCTGCCAAGTATTCCAGGATATGTGCCATGCTCATCACTGTGGCATCTAGACCCTTTGTGGTGCTCCAAGTGTGGAATCTTTTCCATTTTGCTGAATATGCCTTTCTTGTGGAAGGTCTGCGAGCTTCCATGCTGATATCTTTCACTCTCTTGGATAGCTTTTCCTGGTGAGAAGTCAAGGTATTCTCCAGGCTGTCAGCTGCAGGGTTTTCAGGCTGGAGTGCAGAGTTTTGTAATTGTGCTGTGTCAGGAGGAGTGACCATTGTGGTAAAGGCCAAGGTTTCGTGTGTGACAGGCATTGTAACAGTGGGTACCAGTGCTGCCTCGGCCAATCCGGGGCTATTAGAATCACTTTTGGCTGCTCTGTCCTGATTTTCAGTAAGACCCTGGTCATTAGTGGAAGAGGTGGAAATGCATACACTGTTAGAGTATTCCAGCTGAAAGAGAGGGCGTCCACTTTCCATACTTGTGGGTGGTATGTCCTTGAACAGAATTTCTTCAGCTGATTATTGTGGTGGGAGGCAAAATGATCTATGTCCGGCCTTCCCCAAAATTGTGTTATGCGAAGGAAGATGTCTGGGTGTAGCATCCATTCATGTGGATCCATGGTATTTCTGCTTAGGCTATCCGCCAGTATATTGTCTTTTCTGGCACAAACTGGGATTGCAGCTCTATATTGAGTTTTAGGGAAAGTTCCCAAAGATTCATTGCTAGCCTGCAAAGAGGGTAGGAATGTGTACCTCCTTGCTTGTTAATGTACCACATAACTGTGGTATTGTCTGTCCTTATTAGCAGGTGGCCTTGATGTAGAAAGTCCTTGAAGGCCTCGATTGCATGCATCACTGCCAGCATTTCCTTTTGGTTTATGTGCATGTGCAATTCTTTCTGAGACCATAGTCCTTGGATGCATCTGTCCTCCATGTGCTCCCCATCCACGGTCTGGAAGGCCCAAGGTAATGGTTTGGCTGGTTACTGGTTTGCTGAAAGGCAGACCCCTGTTTGACTGGCTTGTTTGGGCGCACTACAGGAATTCCTTTCAAGGCATGGAATGAGTGGTATCAAAGTTTCTAGGCTGTGATTGTTGAGACCATAAGTTCCTTTAGGTACCATTGTAGTTTTCTACATGCAGCCTTGCTTGTGGAATCAGAAGAATGCACGATGCCATGTAACCCAGGGCCTGCAGGGTTTTCCTTGCAGACATCTGAGTTTGTTTTGTCAGATTTTTGAAGTAATCCGGTAGTTGTCTTTGTTTTTCTTCTGTGAGAAAAGCCATTTGGGTGGTTGTATCTAGTTCTGCACCCAGAAAAGTTATTCGGGATGGCACAAGTCTTGACTTGTGAATGTTGACTGTGTATCCCAAGGCCTGCAGAAATAATGGCGAATGGGTATAATTCAAATGTTTTTCCAAAGTTTGTTGGCTGTCCGCTTTGTATAAGGCAGTCGTCCAGATACGGGTATATTTGAATCCCTGAAGTCTGCAGTGTGCAATTACTGATGCCAGGCATTTCGTGAATACTCTGGGTGCAGTAGATAAGCCAAAGGGCAATGCTGAGAATTGATAATGCTCTGAACCTGCAAGAAATCTGAGGTGTCTTCTGCAACTTTGTCTGATAGGGACATGCAGGTATGCCTCCTTGAGGTCTAGAGTTACCAGCCAAGACCCCTTGCCCAGCATGGGAAGGAGTTGCTGTAGGGTCAGCATTTTGAATTTTGGCACAATGAGATAAGTATTGAGTGCGACAACGAGAATAGGCTCTCCATTGTTTTTCTTTTCTTGGGACAAGGAATAGTCTGAATAAAATCCTTGGCCTTGTTCTGAGAGGAACCTTTTCTATAGCTTTCATTTGCAATAGGTTGGCAATTTGTTTTAAAGACTTGCCCTTTGATTTGGTGGCAGGTTTGGCATTCCTTTTCTTTTGGTAATGTATGGAAATGGAACCTGTATCCTTTGTTCTATTATTTGCAGTGTCCATTTGTCCCTTTGTAATACTGTGCCAATTTCTTGAGAATAAAGACAATTTTTCCTCCCAAAGGTGCTTCTAATTGAGCCCTGGTTGGCGGGATCAAGGTGAAGTCATTGAGTCTGTCCTTGTGCAGCAGTTGTTGGTCCTGCACCACTGCTGGTTAGGAGGCTGCCATTGCCGTCCTCTGTAGGAGCCTCTAGCTTGCCCTCTACCTCTGGCACGCCTGTTCTTGCCTCTTTGATATCTCTTTTCCGGAAAGGACCAATTCTTAGAAGGCCAATTTCTGCTGAATCTTGGTGGTTGCACCTGGAGGAAATCTTTGACTGTTTGTACAGATTTAGCCTTTTCCTCAAATTTCTTTAAGACCTCCTGAGCAGTGGAGCCAAATAACTTTTGCTTTTCTAGTGGAGCATCCACAAGCTTAGCCTTAACATGATCTAGCAGAGATTGTTCCTTCAGCCAAGCATGTCTACGAATGACTGCACCTGTCATTGCTGACCTACATGAAGCTTCCAATGCATCATAACCACACTGCAAGAAATGGTTGCTAACCTGTTGTGAATTATGTACCAGATCCTGAAGTGACTTACAGTCTAGGGGTTCAGGAGAAGACAGCTTTTTCTGCAACTCATCCAACAAATACTCTTGGTACTGTATCATATGAAATTGACAATTTAAAGCCCTCATAGACAGAGTGGAAGAAGTATACACTTTTTTACCCCATCTCTAAAGCCCTGACCCCTTTCAGAGGCGAGTGGATTTTTAGTAGTGGCAGCTGCAACCCTTTAGGACCCTGGGAAATAGTTTCTGGGTCAGCAGAGTGGGCCTTGTAAAGGAAATGATGAGAGTCCGGGACCCTGTAGTACCTATCGGGTTTAACAGGAGCCAGAGGAAGGGTGTCAGGAGTAGTGCTAGACTCAGAATACACATCATCAATGACACTTAAAACAGGAGGAATAGCCAAAGGTCTATGCTAAGGTAAATAAAGAAAGGTCCTTAATCTCTTCCTGGAAACGGAGAATTCCTGGCCCTGCCATTGGAAATGCTCTCTCATGGAGTGGTCTCCCAAAGGACAAATGTAGCTCTTCAGGAGGGGAGGCAGAGGGAATGGATTCCTCTGCATCAGAATCCTCGTAGGCCGTGAAGGCCTACTCCTGGTAATCTGATAGAGCAGAGCCATCAGAGGCCTCATCAGAGGACTGGAGGGATCAGCGGACTCAGCCCTGGGCCTTTGTCTGGAGGGCTGAGAGCCCTGTCCGGATGAGGCTGGGATCCTGATTAAGGAAATAAGATCCTCAGCCAAACTTAGTATCTGTGAACCTGTAGTGGATCCTGAGAAATAGTCTTGGGAGGCAGAGTTTTTGTTGCTTAGCAGCTTTATCCCTAGTGAATGCTTTAATGGACATGGATGCAGGGGACCTGGCTGCTCCACGTGCTGGGGTAGTCTTGTCTAAGGGGATGGTGTCGGTAGTTTCCTGAACACCGGTTTCCGAGGGTAAATCCAAAACCAACTCAGAAGAAGCCTTTGGGGCCGAGGCTGTCGGTTGTACCGTTTCCAGGGTCAGAAGTACCAAGGACTCGGTTTCAGCCGAAACTGAGACACTCGGGGTAGGCCTAGGCGTGGTTTCAGCCGAAACCATGATCCGCATGTGTCGGTCCTTGTCCTTCCGTTTTTTGGTTAAATGAGAAGTCGGAGTCTCCGACGGCATTTTATAAGAGAAACTAGCCCCAAAGAATTCCTTCAGAACTCCGACCGACACCTAAGAGTGCGCCGATTAAAGGAGGCACAGGCAGTGTTTAGACGTCATGGTCTGGGCCTAGGCAAGGGAGGCAGTAGGAATGGAAATCCTTATGAGGTATTTGTTTCCCACAAGTCAAGCAATTATTAACTTTAAGCGTTTGATCTGACATCCCCAACGGGGTACTTAGCTTTTTGAAGTCTTCGGTAGCTGAATCTACAGGAGCTGGCCGACACTTGCGAACTGCTTCTGCTTCGGGCACCACGCGGCAAGAAAGACTGAGGAAGATGGCATTGGCTGACTCTTTTATACCCCAGGCGCTCTGACGTTGGGGAATGGGTGACATCAGCCGACGCCGGACCCAGACTTTGGAATCCAAGCCGATCAAGGGCTGCCTGAGGCAGGACAACCCATATGTAAGGACTGCAGATGCATCCTTGAAGGACATCAAAGATGATATAACTTGTTTAGAACTTGAGGAAATAACTAAAATTACTAATAATTTGGTAGCAATTACAGCAAATGACATCCTCGCTGTCATCATTTACTAAATGTTTGCCTTTTGGGCCTTCATTCTGTGTTTCCTATTTTGATATTGGTTTAGATTTGGAGGCCTTTTGCAGACAGTTAAATCTCAAGCATTGTTTCAGTACTAATCCTACCTCTAATATGGAAGATTATTTTTATTTATTTTTTACATTACACTAGCACAATGAGATTTACATTTAGAAAATTGTTTTTTTCCACCTATCACCCTGTCATAAAGATTTCTAAATCAGTTTTGTAATAAACTGACAACCAAATAAAGTTAATTAAAACATATTTTCATGAGTTGAATGTATTAGAATAACATGCTTAACTGGAACGTTCTCAGAGAAAGGATGCTATTACTAATGCTGACAAAGGGAGGGGAATGGTGTTATGGTTCAGATTAGACATGATGAAGCATTCTTTATGTATCTGACAATATTTACCAATACATACAGACTAATCCCACATCATTGTTTAAAAAAAAAAGATGGATTTTTACAAATGTCAAATCACTTAAAATTTATAACATCTGATTTTTGAAGATCCCTTACCACAAATTCAGTTATTTTTGCCCAAAATCCATAAATATATTTTATTTCAACGGAAGGCCTACAGTGTCTGCTAGAGGTTCACTTACAGAACATTGTTCTGCTGTTTTTTTTTTTGGAAAAATACTTAAAGCATCTTCTTGCTTACATATCAGCGAGACTAAGAGACACGACAGATTAAGTATGACTAACAATGCACACATTTGTGGAATTCATACTACATGTACACTTGCAATGCTAAGTCATCACACATCAGTATTCTTCATACTATATGTACACTCTCAGGACGGTCACACATCAGTATTCCTCAATACCATATATACACTCTTAGCATGGTCACACATCAGTATTCCTCATACTATATATATATATATATATATATATATATATATATATATATACACACATACACTCTCAGCATGGTCACACAACAGTATTCCTCATACTATGTATGTACACGCTCAGCATTAAGTTGTCATACATCAGTATTCCTCACATTATATATACATGCTTAGCATTAGGTTGGCACACATCTATATTCCTCATCTTAATTACAGAGTATTTCAGATCTTTATTCTCTTGTTTTCAATGAATTTGTAACCTATTCTGTCAGTACATACCCTTAAGATTTTATTATTTTTTTTTAAGAGATTAGTTGAATGCCCGTGCTTTCATCCCTTTGCCCCCATATATGCTGATATACTTCTGGGATTTTTGAATGCAAATTATTTTTCGGGCTATGTTAATTTGTACCGTGAACATATTTCTATGTTTTGTTTTGTTTTTTTGGATGACATCTTGTTAGTTTAAATAGGGGATCTGAATCACAGGAGATGACTAGGTTACTAGGCTAACAGCCCTAGGGCCCTTACAAGCCTAGCCAAGCATAAACCTTGTTCCCTGTCGGGCCTAGAGATGTGGTCAATGATTACAAGCTGAATCTAAATCAGCATTGACTGGTCCTATCCAAGACAAACGGGTGAATTTGCGGTTCCTATCTAATCGTCCAAGTTATGCTTAAATAGGATCAATGAGGGGCTCTGTTTCACTTGAATTGGAAGTGCATTCCAGAGGAAAGGTAACCTCTGTGAGACACTGTGTGTCTCTCTCTCTCTCTTCAGCAAGTCCTTTTGATGTCACAGGCTAGGTTAATCTTCCTAGAGCGAGTGAATCATGTAGCACTTGGACTTATGAATGTGCAACATAACCATTAACCCAGGATTAGAGGTTGCTCTATTTGCAAAGCACAGGTCGCCTGAGAGTAGTCTATGCAATGCAGAGTATAGTAACTTATTCCAGTCTGTCCATGTATGACTTGCGCTGAAGACCCTGCATTTTCTATGTGAGAAACCTTTGAGGTCTCTCTAGTTGTTGCAGGTGCCTGGTAAGGTACATATAAAGGGAGCATTGCACTCTATTATTGGCCTGATGAGGGAAGAGTACAGAGGGTTACAACCACTTTAGCTCTGGAAGCTATGCCCTTACTTATGAGGTGAGCAAAGTACAGTTTTGTACCTACCATAAATGTAGATGTCCGAGAGGAATGCATCTGCAGTCTTAACAAATGGATTGTCCTGTCGTCAGGCAGCCCTTCAGTCGGACGGATTCCAAAGTCTGGGTCTGGCTTCGGCTGGTGTCGCACTTCACCCGACGTCATTGCGGCAGTTCTTCGGGTATAAAGGCATCAGCCGACGCCATTTTCCTCAGTGTTTCTTGCCCCAGATGCCAGGTGCCCTCTTTGTTGGCTAAATTTGGATAAATGCCAAAGTTTCCAAATAGTAGAGAGCAAACACGCAAAATAAACATGTATGTACATATATACAAACAAATACACCATAATAGATCCCCTACAAGCTAGCTGGAGATTGGTAAGTACCCTAGGAGTACCTCAGAGGGGAGGGGAGGGTGGAGCATCTGACTGCAGATGCATTCCTCTCGACATCTACATTTATGGTAGGTACAAAACTGTACTATGTCCTTCAAGGATGCATCTGCAGTCTTAACAAATGGGTAGAATACCATAGCTAAACTAGGGAGGAGGAAATGAGAATAGATTATAGGTAGTCAGGATCCCTTGCAAAACACCAGTGACAAAGCCAGCACGGGATCGAGAGTATTGAGGTAAGTTATAAGGCTTGGCAAATGTATGCACGGAGGTCCAAGTAGCAGCCTCTATAATGTCCTTGTAGCCACCGTAAGAAAGCTGTGGTCGTGGCTGTGGCCCTTGTGGAGTGAGGGCCTGATGTTCTCTGGAGTTTTCTTTCCATGGTAGGAGTAATAAAAATCTAATGCAATTTCCTATCCATTTGGAGATTGTCTGTTTAGAAATTGGTTTTCCTTCCTTTCCTGTTGCATAAGCTACCAGAAGCTGGTCAGTTTTCTATTGTTTTTGTCCTGTCCAGGTAGTAGCTTAATTGTCTGTGTACATCCAAGGTATGCAAGAGCTTTTCTCCCCTGTTCTGTGGATTGGGAAGAATGTAGGAAGGTGGATAGCCTGATTTAAAGAGAGACTCTGGATACCACCTTAGGCATGAATGTAGATTTGTTCTCAAGGACACTATCTTGATGGAAGATCAGGAAGGGTTGTACTGCCATTAATGCCTGTAGTTCAGAGACCCTTCTTGCTGAAGCATACAGCAGGAAAGCAGTCTTCCAGGATAAGTATTGCAATTCTGCTGTAGCTGCTGGCTCGAAAGGAGGTAGAGTCAGCTTTTCTAGCACAAAGTTCAAGTCCCATGCTGGCAATGGAGGTTTCCTGGGAGGTTTTACATTTTTAATTCCTCTCAGAAACTGTCTGGAGCAGAGGAGAGATGCTAGACAGGAGGATTCAAGCTGTATTCTGCTGAAATAGCTGATGCATGTATCTTGATGGAAGAATAGGACAGGCCTGTATGGAAGAGCTCCGCCAAGTACTCCAGGATGTTGGCTATGCACCACCAGTGTCACATCTTGCCCTTTGCAGTACTCCAAATGAGATATCTTTTTCCATTTTGCTGCATAATTCTTTCTTGTTGAAGGTCTACAGCCTCCAGGATTATGTCCTTAACCCTTTGGGATAAATTTGTGTTAATTGCTGTTATGTAATGTTCCAGGCAGTTAGCTGCAGTGTTTTTAGGTTTGGATGCAGTATGTTGTAGTTGTTCTGTGTCAGCAGTAATGGATCAGGGCAGTTTCCATATTTGTTCCCGGGACATGCTCCTCAGCAGTGGATACCAATGTTGTCTTGGCCAGTCTGAAGCTATCAGGATGATCCTCGGACGCCTCTTGATCTTGAGAAGCACCTTGTGCATCAAAGGAAGTGGTGGAATGCGTATGCTGTCAGGCTTTTCAACTGAATGATAGAGTCCACCTTCCAAGCAAGTGGGTGGTAAGTCCTTGTGCAGAATTTCTTCAACTGGTGATTGCATGGGATGCAAACAAGTCTATTTGTGGTAATCCCCATTCTCTTGTGATAGTTTTGAAAATGTCCAGATGCAGCATCCATTCGTAAGCATCTGTTGTAGTTCTGCTTAATATGTCTGCTAGAATGTTCTTCCTTCCTGGTACATAAATTGCCTGTAACTGAATGTTGTAGCTCAGAGCCACATCCCATAGGTCCAGTGCCAGCCGCATAGGGGTAAAGGAGTGTGTGCCTCCCTGTTTGTTGATGTACCACAATAACTTTGTGGGTGTTGTCTGTCCTTATCATCAACTGGCTTTCTTGGAGAAGAGGTCTGAATGCCTGGATTGCCACCTTTTACTGCCATCATTTCTTTTAGATTTATGTGCAGATGCAGCTGGTCTTGAGTCCATAGGGCCTTGAATGCACTTGTCCATCATAGTGTGCCCCCAACAGAGGTCTGAGGCATCTGTTGTGATAGTCTGTCTTCGGTTGACTTTTTTGCAGAAGTAAGCAGTCCTGTGTTTGATTGACAGCCTGAGCCCACCATATAAGAACTCTTGTGGTTTCAGGCATGGGATCATTGGAATTTTGGTTTCTAGGGCTGTGCTTGTGCACAAAGGAGACCACAAATTTTTTAGGTACCACTGTAGCTTTCATATGAAGCCTGGCATGAGGGACCAGAATTATGCAGGATGCCATGGCCTAGAGTTTGCAGCATCTTTTCTTGCAAAGTTAGATAGCTGTGCTTTGTTAATGCCAAGAAGTAGAGAGGAAGTTGCTCTTTTCTTTTTCTGCAGTTAGAAATGCCATTTGTTTGATGTGTACAGTTCTGCACTCCAGAAAGGTTATTATTTGGGATGGAATCAGCCTTGACTTTTTGTATTGACTGTATATCCCAGGGCTTGTAGTGCAGGTAGATGACTCTTTGTAAGTCCTCTGTTAATTTGTTTTTGTTGTCCGCTTGTATGCAGGCAGTCATCCAGGTAGGGATAGATTTGAATTCCTGAAGTCTGCAATGAGCGTATTACTGATGCCAGGCATTTCGTGAACACTCTGGGCGCAGTAGATAGCCAAAGCGGGCAATGCTAGAGAATTGATAATGCCTGATCCTGCAAGAAATCTGAGGTATCTTCTGCAAATTGGTCTTAGTGGGGGATGTGCAGGTATGCCTCCTTGAGATCTAGAGTTACCAGCCAAGACTCCCTTGCCCAGCATGGGAAGAAGCTGCTGTAGTGTCAGCATTTTGAATTTTGGGAACAATGAGGAATGTGTTTAGCAGACAGATAGTCTAGAATAGGCCTCCATTTGTTTTCTTTTCTTGGTACCAGGAAGAGCCTGGAGTAAAAATCCTTCCCTTGCTCCATAAATGGTACCTTTTCCACAGCTCGTCAGATTCTTAGTAATTGAGATATTTGTTTTAGAGCTTCTTATAACCCTTTGAGAAGGTGGAAGGTTTGGCATTCCTCTCTTTCCGGTGAGTGTATGGAAATGGAACCTGTAACCTTTTAGTTCATAGTCTGCAAAATCCATTTTTCTTGTAATGCAATGCCAGTTTTTGAAAATAATGTTAGCTTTCCGCCTAAGGGTAAGCTTCCAGTTGTTCTGGTGGTGATTGCGTGCCACCGCCAAGTCACTGTGATTGAGTTGTTGTAGTGGTGGTGGCTGTATCCGTGCCCTCGTTGGTTGTTACCTGCCACTGATGCACCCTGTAGGCACCCCTGGATTGGTTTCTGGCTCTAGAGCCGCCCTATTCCTGCTCTCTTTGTGCCTTAGAGGAGTCTGAAAGGACCACCTGAGGGCCAATTCCTGCTAAACCTTGGAGGTTGAACTTGTAAGAAATCTTTTACTGTTTGCACAGATTTTGCTTTCTCTTCCATCTTTTTAGTACTGCTGCTGCAGGGGCACCAAATAAATTGACCTTGTCCATGGGGTGCATCCAAAAGCTTAGGATTTGACATGGTCTGGTAATGCCTGTTCTTTCAACCATGCATGCCTCCTGATAACTGTGCTAGATCATGGTCTGATCTAAAGGAAGCCTCCAGTGCATCATAGCCAAGCATATTAAAGAATGGTTACTAACCTGCTGTATGTTATGTAACATTTCTTGAACATACTTTTATCTATAGATTCTTCTAGAGGACAGTTTTTTAGTCAACTGGTCAAGCATAAACTCTTGATATTGAATCATATGAAATTGGCAGTTCAAAGCTCTAGCTGACAAAGTAGCAGGCGATGTAAACTTTTTACCCCATCTCTAAGGACCTGGACTTCTTTCTGAGGGAGGGTTTTTAGAAGAAGTAGCTGCTAAGCAAGTTTTTAGGGCCCTGGGAGATAGTCTCTGGATCTGCAAAGGGCCTTATATAAGTGGTGATGAGTGTCCGGGACCCTGTAGTACCTATCGGGCTTAGCAGGGAGCCGGAGGTAAAGTATCAGGAAGTAGTGCAAGTGCATCATTAAATGCATCATCAACAAATAAGATAGCACTGGAGGTATAGCTAAAAGGCCTATGCTGTGGCAAGTGTGAAAGGTCCTAAGCCTTTTCTAGAGTCTGAGAAATCTTGGCCCTGCCACTGGGAAATTGTTCCTCATAGCATGCAAGGTTTCCCCAAAGGAAAATTCACTCAGGAGGAGAGGCTGGAAGGATGGACTCCTCAGCATCAGAGTCTTCGTAAGGAGAATAAGAAGCCTCAGGAGTGGTCTGTATGTTCTGAGTCATCAGAGGAATCATCTGTGGCTACTGGCTCAGGGGGTTTCTGCTCTAGGCCTCTTTTCTGGAGGAGGGAGAGGCCCTGTCTCGAATGAGGCTGGGATCCACTAATTAAAGAGATGAGATCCTCTGCCAAAGAAAGCACATAAGGGAGCTGGTGCTGGGCCTGTGAGAGGGGCTGCAGGCCCAGGTTTTGAAGCTTTGGCACTGCTTTAGCTCCTGGCAAAGGCCTTAATAGACATAGCTGGAGGAGGCCTAGCAGCTCCACGTGCAGGGTAGAAATATCTAGGGAATAATTGTCTGATAATTCCTGTGAAATCGCAACAGAAGGTTGGATTTCCGAGAAGCCGCTTTCTACCAGGATAGAAGGAGCTCCTCGGTAGAAGGTCAAGTTATCGGCTGAAGAAAGAACCACTTGTGCTCGGTTTCCGCCGAAAACCGACACTGCTGGTTGCTTAACCGCAGTTTCGCCGGAAACCGCGGACCGCCGAGTGTCGGACCTTTCGGCGCTTTTAGTTATTTGCTGAAGTGGTCCGAGGATCCGACGGCATAATGTAGGCAAAATCGGCCGGAAATCTGTTCAGCAAAAGTCCGAGCGACGCTTAAGATCACTTGATTCGGCCGGTTAAAAGAAGCACAGGCTAGACAAGCTGCTACGCCGTGGTCTGGGCTTCTAAACAATGCGTGCGCAATAGGAGTGGAAATTTTATGAGGTATTTGTTTCACAAGATAAACAGTTATTAACTTTCGACATCGCTGAGGCAAGAAAGAGTCCCCTAACGGGTACTTAGCTTTATAGAAGTCTTCATAGCCAGTATTCGGTAGTAGTAATCTCTGGATCTGACCGACTGGCACTTGCGAACAGCTTCTGCTCAACCGGGCGCCACGCGGCAAGAAAGACTGAGGAAATGGCGATGCGCTGATGCCTTTATACCGGAAGAACTGCCGCAATGTATGACGCCGGGTGAAGTGCGACACCAGCCGGGGTCATTGCACCCAGACTTTGGAATCTGGCCGGACCGAGAGGGCATGCCCCGCGATGACAGGACAACCCATTTGTTAAGACTGCAGATGCATCCTTGAAGGACATCGTAGAAGGCCTTCCTAACCACTGTGCAGACATGGTGATCTAAGATAAAGTTGCTGTCAACCTGTATGCCCAAATCTCTCACCACAGACTTATAGCTTAGGGTGTTGCTATTAACAAGGTAATCCACAGGGACATCACCCTTGCTGAAGGGGATGATAAACTCAATGCAAAAAATGCATCAAGTCCACGACGTTGGCACCAATCACTGTTTTGAGTAAGCCAGTCTTGTAGGATGTTGACATCTGGGGAGTCAGACTGCACCCACTTTGCAGTCATCAGCAAACTTTGTCAGCCAGTGACCTTTTGTTTTTGCCTGTACTTCCAAGAAGTAGATTCCAAACAATAGGGGCCCCAGCACCTATTTCGATGTAACACCACTGGTAAAGTACATTGATTGTGTACACTTTACCATAAAATGTAGATGTTAAAGTGTATTCACTGTTGCAGTCATTACATTTACGAAATCTGGCTTGCAGGTTGCCCTCAAGTCGAGCCTGATTAACAAAAGTATTGGGTCCCGATGGCCCGGTTGCTGTCCCTTCCTTCCATGACTTCAGATAGTCATGTATAAAACATGCAGCCGATGCCAATAGCATCAGTTTTTCTTGCCTCCAGATGTTGTGGTGCCCCTAATGGGAAACAATTAAACATAAAAACACAAAGGTATACCTCCAACAAAAGCAATATACCAAAAAGGCTTTTTAAGCATAGTAAAAAAGGTA
>NW_025050521.1:0-13651 GCF_019279795.1 Protopterus annectens
AAAGTTCATAAATATGTAGCTAAATCATGCCTGGATATTCTATAAATTTATTTTTTTGAACTTTGTCACCATCTATTAGCACAGAGCTTTCCAGAATTATGATACCATGCCCCCCCCCCCAAAATATTCATATATATGTAGACAAACTCACTATTTATATCTGTCTGCACACACATGTATTTTAATATGCCTAATGTGTCAAATAATGAACATATGAGGAAAAATCAGGGGCATTCTGCAAAAAATGGGACATTACAGAGGCACCTCATACAGTTCAGAAAAAGAGGCAAGTAATTAATTTCTTAAAAGGCTGCTAATTGTGCTGCTTTTAAGTATTTCAATAACATACAAGCTCTTCTTTCTTGAATGGTTTCTAGAATGCTGTCACCATAATAAATGAGCAGAGCTGCCATAACTCCATGGTTGCACAACCATAAAAAAGAGAGCCACAGGAGTTATGCTATAGTTAATGATCCTTTAGTAGATAAAACCTACAGCACGACATATATATATATATATATATATATATATATATATATATATATATATATATATAAAATAAAAAAAAAAAAAAAATATATATATATATATATATATAAATTAAAAAAAAATATATATATATATATATATAGATAGATAGATAGATAGATATGTGTGTCTGTGTGTGTGTGTGTGTGTGTGTGTGTATGAGCATATGTGTGTGTGTCTGTGTGTCTGTGTGTGTGACACACACGCACAGACACACACACACACACACACACACACACACACACACACACACACAGAGTCATACATCTCAGCAACTTATTTGGTCGAGAATTTGGAGTAATAGGTTCATAGGTAGGTACTAGGCTATTAGCCCTAAGGCCTATATAAGTTTAGCCAAAAAGGTACCCAGGCTTTCACCACCCAAAAAAATTATTTTCCTGTGCCCCTGTCGAGCAGAGCCACAGAAGTGATCCCTGGGGTGAATTTCCTATTTTCCATCCAATCATCAAGATTTTTCTTGAAGAGTACTAATGAGGAGCTCTGTTTGACATAGATAGGTAGTCTGTTCCAGAGTATGAGAAGTCTCTGGGACAAGAATCTATCCCTCCAGCATGTTCTGTTTATTGTGGTGACAAGGTTTATGTCCCTAGAGCATGTAGATCTGAGGGACTGGGATTTCTTTAAGTGGAGCATGTCCAACAGCTCTGGGTTTGACATAGCTTTGTATGTTAGGCAGAGATCGCCTCTGAGTAGGCGATATTCGACAGAGTAAAGCTGGAGTTTTTTGAGACAGTCTGCGTAGGGCATCTGTTTGATGCCAGTAATTCTCTTTGTGAGGTATTTCTGTAGCCTTTCCAGTTGTTGTAGATGTCTTGTGAGATACATACCAAAAGGGGCGTTGTACTCTATAATGGGTCTAATGAGTAGAGAGGAATAATGACCTCTTTTTTTCTGGATGAGAAACCATTTGTGATGAGGTGAGCCATGTAGAAGGATTTCCTGACCACTGTGGTGATGTGATTATCAAAGGAGAGACTACTGTCCACCTGTGTCCCAAGGTCTCTTATCACACTTTCGACGTTAAGTAGATTACCACTTATGTGGTAGTTCATGGGTACAGAGTTTTTACCAAAGGGGATGACAATACACTTTTTGGCATTGAGCTTCAGGCCATGGCTTTGACACCAGGCATCTGTCTCAGTGAGGCCCTTTTGTAGTATGTCCACATCGTTAGGAGTTTAATTATAACTCCTAATTTGCAGTCATCTGCAAACTTTGTTAGCCAAAGACCTTCTGTGTTAGCCTGTACTTCAGAGAAGTAGATACCAAACAGGAGAGGACCCAGGACTGAACCCTGTGGTACTCCACTTGTCACTGGTCTGAAGTCGGATTTGGAGTCTGTTATTTTCACAGTGTGGGTTCTGTCTGCGGCCTAGGGAAGAATTTACAACAGGAACACGAATTCAGCAACTTTATCATAGACATACTAATATTATACTATCTAATGACAATCTCTCAATATTACCATCAGCTGGCGACGACAATCAACCTATCATTTCAACACCTCATGACAAACCTAGTGGCTCATCAGATATCCATCTGGAGAATGCCTTGGATTCTTTTTCAACTGGAGCCATACCACAGAAAAATGGAACACATCTACCTTTAACAACTACATTACTGGTATTTTTGAAACAAACTTATTACAAGAACCACAGGTCACAGAGCCAGGACCGGAAGAGGAAAAAACCTCCTATGTAGGTAATTCCTTGGTTGAAAATATTTCCCAGTCTACTTTAACAACAGTAGAAAAGGCAGTATTACAAAAAGGCCTAGCTTTCATTCCAGCATTTAGATCAGACTTGAGTGAGTTTGTTATGAATTTAAAATGCTTTGGACAAAGTGTAACATTGAAGAGCATATATGGAAATAGACCAGCACCAAGAAAGGCTTTAAAGAAGCCTAGCACCTTTGTGCCTGTCAGCCATCCAGCAGTGGAGCTCTTTACAAGACTTTGCAGTAATGAAGTTGAAAAACTAAGAATGGACACACGTACTAAGCATTTCAGGAACATTACTTTTGATGAAAAACAAGCTATTCATAATTTGCAACAGAATGATAATATTATTTTGAAACCAGCTGATAAAGGTGGAGCCATAGTAGTCATGGATACTACTTGGTACATTAATAGGATGGACACTATGTTGAAGGACACCAAAACATATGTAAAAGTGACATCAGGCATCCTCAATCAAGCCATGTACCGAGTGAATTCCCATCTGAATATGTTGCTACAAAGACAAATTGACATTGAATTGTTCAATTTCTTAGAAGTATCCAAGCCAACCATCCCAGCTATCAATGGTCTTCCAAAAATACACAAAGACCTCTCAAATCCACCATTATGCCCGATAGTCACAGGACAGGAGTGGATTATGGAAAATATGCCCCTGTATGTGGAGAGGGAATTAGGAGAGCTTTTAATCTCTTGTGATACAGTACTAAGAGTTACTGATAATTTCTTGAATAAGATCAAGGAAACCATGGAAAGAATTACTGACTATCAAGATCTCTTGCTAACTATTCTTGATGTATATAACCTTTTCACTACCATCCCAAATGATGTTGGGATAGACTCCATATGACTAATATTGTCAACAAGGAAAACCTCAGCAGAAACCAACAAGATTTGTGCAATATTGGAATTAATTTTGGAAAAATAACTATTTTGTCTACGGGGATAAGATCTTCTGGCAGAGATGGGGGGGGTCACCATGGGCACCCCCTGTGCTAATAGCTATTCCAACTTAGTACTTGTAGAGTGGGAAATGCAACATGTACTTCATTCCAATAATCCTTGGCAAGGGCACATCTTATATTACAGACGTTTTGTGGATGATTTATTCATCTTGTGGAAAGGTGAAGTGGAACAATTCACACAATTTAAGACATATCTTGACTCCACCACCACATTTTTGACCTTTACAGCTAACTATTCTTGAGAAATAGTGAACTTTCTAGATGTTAATATCATCCTTAATGAGATAGGAACATTGAATACAGAGCTTCACAGAAAAAACACGTGGAGGAATCATTATTTGTTAAAGAGTAGTATGCACCCCAGGCACATAACAAAAAATATTATGCATAATGAGGTCAATAGGATTCATAAATGTTGCAACCAGGAAATCACACGTGAAAAAGAAATCAAATTTCTACAGAAGAATCTGAAAGAAAGAGGTTATAAGGAAAAAGATCTGAAACCTGCCACCAATAGAGAATGGAATAAGTCAACACATGAAAATGAGAAAACTAGAGTATTGTTGACATACAGTACAGATAGTTATCAGACTCAAAATGTTATAAGGCAGTTTTGGCCTATTTTGACACAAGATCTACAGCTAAACTGTATAGTAGGTGATACACCGCAGTTTGGTTTTAAGAACAAAAAGAATATAAAAAGGCTGCTCTGTACCAAAAATGGGCTCAGTAAAAATCAGGCAATAAGTCGTAAGGGTACTTTCAGATGTGACAATTGCAATATTTGCCATTTAATTGACAATAGCAATCATTTTGAGCATCTGAGAACAAAAAGGAGTTAATACCTTTAATGTAAAAGCTACATATTCAACTACTAATGTAGTCTATTTAGCCACATGCAAATTCTGTCCATCTTATTATGTAGGTAAAACTAACCAAATGTTTAAAAAATGAATACAAAGACACCAAAGGGACATTGTGAATAAGGATCCTCACAATGCTCTGGCCCAACACATCAGTAAGTATATTACTCACTCTTTTGTTTATAAAGTTATTGAAAATGTATACACTGGCCCAAGAAAAGGTGATATTGAAAATGTAACAGAATTAAGGGAGGCAAAATGGATTGTCAACTTACAAGCAGATCAACAACCAGGTCTCAACAGTGTTGTACGTTTGAAACCTGTTTTGAAGATGAGGAGACATACCATAAGTTGACACAGAGGTGCATCTGATATAGAGTGCCTTCACTGAACATCATCCTGATTCAGGCAGGTGAAGATCAAGCTTACATGGCATTGTCAATAAGACTTGAGCATGCTACAAATCATAGAAATGGATATGATCATAGACTATGAAGGCCAAGAATGAATGAACATCGAAAAGGAAACCTATCATAGGCTGATAATAATATATATCAGCCTTAGGATCCCTATGTCATTCATGGACTGTTCCAGTTGGATAGTGATAGCGTACTCCTCTACTATATTTCATAAAATCTTGGTTATTTTAAAGATCAAAACAGTACTGGAAGATATGCAGCTATCCGACATTGTTATTAAAGGAAATACACATATGCTAGTGCATTGAATACATAACATCTTCGCCTAAACCTGAAAAGGAGTTTGCTCGTATTAATTTTTGATATAAAGAAAGACAATCAAAATGGTTTGTGATAGTGGAAAAATGAGATAGAAGTTTCACTCCCATTGTTGTAGAGGAATGGGAGATCGATTCAGGACGGCGGCTTGTCTGTCACAGGGCATTGATTTGATATTGCTTGGTACCGATACCCAACTGAATTGGAATGTCTAACATCTGTGACAAGGACTGTGTGCAGAGAACATGTGGACAGGTGTATACATTTTGTGCCTTGAGATTACAATAAGAATGCAAACAGTAAAACAACCTAACCCATATATGTAACTTCCTCGAAGACATGCACGCAGTTCAGTATTGGTTATAGGGAAAATCAGAAATCCTATCAGAGGCCATATAACCTCAGATGATGATTGAACACTTGCATCACATATCAGCATAACAACCCATCCTGTATATGGGAACTTCCTCAAAGTCATGTACGTAGTTCAGTATTGGCTACAGTGTAGACAAGAAATCCTATCCGAGGCCGTATAGCCTCAGATGAAGATTGGACATCTGCATCAAGTATCAGTGGAATAGGATCACTATTCGCTGATGTTTCCAGCCTATTTAAATAATATAACTCAAGATGACGTTCTTATAATTGTTTCTCAATTTCGGGATTAAGAGAAGTCCTGATTTCTAATTAAATTAGAACGTAGATCTTATACAGATTTTTCATGGAGAATATGCAGAAGGAATTAAATTGTAAGGAGAATGTAGGTTGTAAAACAAATGAATTTGAATACAACTTTCCTTCTGGAAACCATGTATGCAGCGGGGATCTGCTTGGGATCTCTTGTGGGTTGTATATGAATTGATATAAAAGCTTGCATGTTTGTGATTCAAGCAATGAAACAATGGAGTCTGCACATGGCAATCCTTTTGAAGCCATGTGCATGGCATGAATGGTTTAGTATTGACCAAACTGCAAACTAAATGCCATATCAGAACTTACAGAACTCTTAACGAAGATTGGATACTTGAATTGAGAACAGGATTTCCATTTGTCAATGTTTTCACCTAATTTGAATAAAGTAGTTTGAGGCAATGAACTCACATCTGCCTCTAGAAAGAAATTAAATTTTGGTACCTAGTTGAATCAAACCGCATATTATTTGCTATGAGATATCTATAGAGAATATGTGGATGGCCTTAGACTGTATGAAGTCTGTTAATACAGTTTACAATGAGAATGTAGATTGTAAAACAACTGAGTAAACATACGGTTATTTCTACAAAACTATGGAAGTAGTAACAGCTTGGCTAGCACTAGCTGAAGTATGATATAAGATCTTATAGAGACCATGCAAGCCTTGGAGGAAGATTGGCTATCTGGTATGAGTAGATAGTACATTGGGCTTCTTATGTATTAATAAAACCCAGCACTAACTAAGGCGATGAATTTGCACTCCCTTGGAGGTGTGTCAGACACAGACGACTCTTAGAGATCTTGATTATTTTCAAATAGGATGAATGTAAAAGAGAACTGATTGGGCACACCAAGGATGTTAAGATTCTCATTGGTTAATTCATTGAAAAACTTTTTATTTAAGTAAATTGATTGTCCCACTTTTTTAACGATCTGAAGAAGATTTTATCGAAAGCGCTTATCATTTGTATATGAACAAGGGACTTTTATTTACATTTTTAATCGTGGATATATTAAAGTTTACTTCTTAAAGGATTTTTGTATTGTCTGTAATGGACAGCGCCATTTAACTCTTTTTCTACAAACAACTGTTTGTAGCATTAGCCCAGGTGAGCTATCTGTCGTTGTTTTTGCTGTTTACTGTATTCGACAGGTTCACCATAGCAGTGGGAAGACATATTTCTTAATTCATCTTGTGACATAGGGATTTATACCTAGTTTAGTGAGCTTATCTATAATTCCA
This sequence comes from Protopterus annectens, assembly GCF_019279795.1. Classification (NCBI taxonomy): domain Eukaryota; kingdom Metazoa; phylum Chordata; order Ceratodontiformes; family Protopteridae; genus Protopterus; species Protopterus annectens. Next base: position 6,786 of record NW_025050521.1, read on the forward strand.
GAGTGGGGGATGGTGTTGAAAGCCTTGGCGAGATCTAGATAAGCTGTGTGAACCACCTTACCCTCATCTATGGCTTTGGTGACTGCTTCAAAGAAGTCATTCAGATTTAGGAGACATGATCTGCCTTTTACAAACCCAAACTGGGTAGGGTCCAGAGTTTGGAGATTACCAATGTCTTTGTTTATGAGTTCCATGATGATATGTTCCATGGCTTTGCAGACCAGGCACGTCAGGCTAATGGAGCTGTAGTTCCTGGGGTCCGTCATGGCTCCCCCTTTGTGGAGTGGGATAACCATTGCGCTGTGCCATTCAGTGGGCACAAAGCTTGAGGTGAGGCTATGCTTGAACATGGTACTTAGGTAGGGTGCCAGTTCATTCTGTAGTTCATGTAGAATGCAGCCTGGGATATTGTCAGGTCACATGGGTGCTGTGTTCTTGGCTTTGGAGAGTGTATTTTTTACCTGTGCAGCCATGATTACAGGAACTTTGCATTCTTCTGGTATAGAGATGGGCCCTCTAGGGGGTGAGAGGGGGTAAAGTTAGCACTGAACCTATCTGCCAGGATGTTGGCAATACCAGTTGGTTCTGTATATTTAGTGCCATTGTGCTGTAACTCAGCGAAGATCTGAGTGTTGCCATTGAGATTCTTGACATAGCTGTAGAATGCTTTGTGGTTGTCTTTAGAGTCAGTGGCGCAATTTTGTTTTCGTAACTAGCTTTGGAGGATTTTATGAGGGATCTCAGCTTCTTACTAAGGTTGACCAGTGAGTTCCTCCAGTCATTGGATTTTACTCTTTTTTGCAACAGTTTCTTTCTTCTGTTGTAGAGTTTGTTTATGGCAGAGGACCACCAGATTGGCTTCCTTTTTTTGGAGGATAGCATCTTGGTACTATTAGGGACAGCATGATCCATGCACTTGTGTAAGTGCTTATAAAAGTGCATTTGTGTAGGATTCAGCAGTCGTACCTCTATTGTCTGTCTGCATGGGTGTCATGAAGTTTTCCACTTCTGTCTTAAGAAGTGTGAAGTTGGCTTTGGAGAAGTTTTTTACGGTGGTTTCCCTAATTGGGGGTGGGGGCGGGATGTGGATGTCTAGGGTGATTAGCTTGTGGTCAGATCTGACCAACGAGGAATTGACCTCTGTTGTGGAACACAGTTGCCCATGTTGGTAATGACCAGGTCTAGGATATTGCTGCCCCTGATGGGGGTGTGAATAAGTTGATCCAAGGCATTGGAATTTATGAATTCCAGGAAACGTTGAGCAAAAGAGTTGGTACATGAGTAGTTTTCCCAGTTAATGGTGGGGTAATTGAAATCACCCATTATTAGGATGTTGGGTTGTACCCTAATACTTTCCAGTGTATCAAGAAATGAGGAGTGGGAATCCTGGGGCATGGTAGGGGGTCTGTAGCAAGCTACAATTTGGATTGTGGTCTTTCCCAGAGTTAGTTGCACTTGGATAATCTTGGATGCATTATGCTGTGCAACTACCCTGGAGGTGTGGATTTCCTTAATGAATATGGACACGCCTCCACCTTTAGTGCTTCGTTCCGGGTTAGGTGGCCTAAAAGGTATGGTATGAATTATAGCCTGATAATGCAGGGGTGCTCTCTGGAGCTTTGAACCAGGTCTCTGTCACTGCACAGATGTTGATGTTCTCCATTTTAAGGAGTGCCTTGAGTGAGTGCATTTTGAGGTTTAGACTTCTAGCATTGAGTAGCATTAACCTCAGATTTTGCTTGCTTGTACCTATTATGGTGGTGAATTTGTCATTTAAACATTGCCTAAAAAGGCACTATAGGGGTGGCAAGAGCCTTAGCCAGTATCCAGAATCCCAAGGGCGACAGATGCAGGCCATCTCTGGAAAAGCATCGTGGTCTGTCGATCATGTCGTCCCCGGCAGACAAATACTGGATCCCCTTAGAATGACACCAGAAGCTTAGCCAATTGTTGAAGTCATTCATTTTGTCCTTATACTGTGGTATCATTCTGGGTGATGGCAGGATGCTACTCAGGGCTAGGGTCATACCTGCCTGGGCTGCAAGATTGGAGAGCTCCTCCATATCTCTTTTCATGTAGTCCAGGGAGGTACGTCTCAGGATATTCACACCAACATGGACAATGACAGTGTCATATATGTACTTGTTGTGGAGTGACCTGAGTGCATGTGTTATGTGGTGGATCCTGGCACCTGACGGGCAGCTGACAGTAACTTTCTTTTTGTTTAGCCTGGTGAGTGGAACATCAGTATGCCTGACTATAGAGTCACCTATGACTAGAGTGTTGGGTACGTTGTTATGCCTTATGAGCTGTAGTTGAGTGGCACACTGAGTTTGTAGGCTATGTGTCATTTGGGTTGTGTTGGGGGGTGGAGTTTGCTTCCATTTCTGCTTTGGAGGTCCCTGATGCTTGGGCAGGTTTTTATTGAGAGCCTCCGCAAATGTAGGTGTGTGCTTTGTGTTTCTATGTGTGTGTTTTGGTGGTGTAGGTTTTGAGGGACTATGTGATGAATGTGGTGTGGTGCAAATGTTTACCTTCTCCTCTTGAATGTTTATTCCAGTCTTGGGTGAAGAGAGCTTTGCTTCCAGTTTGGCTATATAAGTGTATCTCTCACAGGTTGTAGTGTTGGGTGGTAGGAGGAGAGGGTTGTCTGTGTACATGAGGCAATTGCTGCATTGCCCCATGCCCAGATTCATCAGGTAGACAGTAGAAATCACTGGGAGCTGACCATTAGACATTCCTGGATAGGTGCTTATTTGAGTACTAAAAACTGCTTTCCTCTAGCCAAGTGAGGAAAGTTGAGTGCTGTAGTAATTTGCAGCTTATTTAGTGCTTACGAGTTCTGAACAAGAGCTGAATTCAAAGAGACAGATTTGAGTGCTGAAACTAAAAACAGGCTAGTTCTAAGAAACAAAATTAAGCTAGAAGGCTTAACACAAGGCTTAGGGGCTCAGAAGCCTACAAACAGTCTAGACCACTTACAGGAAAGGCAGGAAACAAGCTTAACAATTTTTTTTTCTTTCCAAAATGCTCTTTTTATACACAATAGGAGTGCCTGAAATCAGAATATTATATCACTGCACTCAGTTGAGTGAGCAAATGAGATGGGCCCAGAAGGAGTCTTCAAACACAAATTTACAAGAGGGGTGGGCAGTTTCAAAGCCACCAAGATTAACACCAAAACAAAACCAGGGAGGGTGGGTGGGGAACTAACTGAAAAAACTGAGTCAAAACGTCCAATTCAGTTAATATTCAATACAACACAAATAAATAAATTAAATTGCTGTATTGTTTGAAAAAAGTGCAGATAAAAGGTACTTAAATTCTCTTATATGTCCAGTTGAACACAGCTAGATCTTAGCCGGCAAAAGCTCAGGTTTTAAGCAGAAAATATTCCAAAATGTACCACTTAAATAGGCAGTAACAGAATATCAATGAATGAGACTATCCCCGACTGCAATTACTGTCTATACAAGAATTCTAACAGGCAATAAAATCTAGAAAGCACTAACTGAAAAAACAGAGTCAAAACTTCCAATTCAGTTAATATTCAATGCAACACAAATAAATCAATTAAATGCTGTATTATTTGAAAAAAGTGCAGATAAAAGGTACTTAAATTCTCTTATATGTCCATTTGAATACAGCTAGATCTTAGCCAGCCAAAGCTCTGGTTTTAAGCAGAAAATATTCCAAAATGTACCACTTAAATAGGCAGTAACAGAATATCAATGAATGAGACTACCCCCAACTGCAATTACTGTCTATGCAGGAATTCTAACAGACAATAAAATCTAGCAGGCACTAACTGAAAAAGAAGAGTCAAAATTTCCAGTTCAGTTTATATTCAATGCAACACAAATAAATCAATTAAAACGCTGTATTATTTGAAAAAAGTGCTGATAAAAGGTACTTAAATTCTCTTATACGTCCAGTTGAATACAGCTAGATTTTAGCAGTCCAAAGCTCAGGTTTTAATGCCAATGATAATAGGGGAAGGCATAAATTCAGGGACTAAATTTGTCTTAAAAGTTAACGGGACAGTAAGTTATACATCAACATGCAGTTTCTGCATATTCATCCTCTCACTCACACACGCATCCATCCGCGCACATGCTCACACACACACACACGCACACACACACACAGACACACACACACATACACACACATGCATCATTTAAAAATAGCTGAACAAAACCTAAGGTAAAATCAAGGCAGTTGAGAAGTATATTCTGTAGTCATACTTCTGTCAACTTCTTACTTCAAGAATCAATGGCAAAAAAAAGCCCACATTGAGAGGCAAAATTTTTTTCATTACCTTTGTTAGTAAACTGCTTCTCTTTCTCCCTATTAGATAGCATTTGATGAAGGTCAATAACCACATGATTTTCTTTAAAATTTACAAAATAAACATTGTGCTAGGCATCCATCAGATTATGATTTGGGCAAGTGTACATTGGACAATAGCCTTGCATTTTAAAGCTAACGTTAACTGCCATTTATGACATCATTTTTTAGGTGAATATTATGGTATTTTTATTTATTTATTTATTTTACATTTGTTGACCGGGCTAGTCCAACTGGATATATGTCCATTTTCAGTGGAGGCCCGGGGAGAAAAGCTCCAAAGAAAGATACATTATGACAAAATGTATAAGGTTAAAATAAAAAACAGTGTTTGTAATGTTACAATCAAGTTAACATAGCAGTAGATACAAACATTTTACAGTTTTACAAGACAAATATTTACAATAATATGGGACAAGATATTCTCATGAGGTAGATTAATCTTAAAGTTTACAATTTCGAGAACGGTAACATAAGAGTATTGATAATATGTTGATCAAGATATCCATATGAGGTGGAACATCAAACGCTGGTTTGATATTCTTCTAAAGTTTGCAGAAAGAGCATTAAATTGTAATTAAAGAGGAGTTAGGAGAAACTAGTCGCTAAGTTAGCACGTTAGTCAGGGTTAGTGCAAGGCATAGCCAGTGTGTTCTAAGGTATATTTTGAGTTTTTGTTTGAAGTGGGTAGGGAAGGAAGTGATATAAGATCACTAGGTACAAGATTCCAGTATTTCCCTGTTGTGTTAGCATAAAGAGAGTTTCCTGACATGTTGTTAGACTTACTAATACTAAGTAGAGGTTTGTTAGCAGAGCGTAAGGTATTAAGATTTTTATACAGAGTAATGAGGTTTGAGAGTATAGGGGTGTTGTTGGGCTGGTTGAGGATCTTATGAACAATAGTTAGTTGGTTAAAATAAAGCTGATTTTGCAGTTCAAGCCATCCTAGTTGTTTTAGATTCTGGCAGTGATGAGTTCTAAAGTGATTACCAGTAGCAAATCTGGCAATGTTGTTGTAAGATGAAGTGAGTTTAAGAAGATTCTTCTTGGATAGGTTGGTGTAAATTGGTGAGGCATAGAGGAGTGTTGAGATTGTTATAGGACATTCATCATTCTGTGATGACTGGTACTCGTGAAAATCACTGGATAGTTTGTCATCAGAGACCTCAAAGCAATTGTTGAAAATGTGTTAATAAAGAAATCAAAGAATTTCTGTTTGTCTTACTGTCCTTTAATTCTATTGCAAGACTGTATCTGAGCACAGGATGTTAAAGCTACATTTTCTGCTCTGATATTTGGCATCTTTCAGTTGCATGTGTACACTGGCATCCACATGCTAGATACAAATTCATGGATCACCTTTAATAATGCAGATGACGTTTCCTACAAGGTACAGACTGCAGATTGTGGTAACAGTAAAAATGTACAAGGCATTTTTTTTCAGACAAAGATGTTTTAAACAAGGAAGGAGTTTTCTGCAGAACTCATATTACAGTATAAATGTTATAAAATTATCAGGGGACAGAAAAGTGAATTAAAATTATCAGGAGTAAAACATTGATAGTGCCAATCATTCTAGTTTAAAGAACATTAAGCTCAAAACTCAGATGTCTGAATTATTTGGTGGGTATAAGCTTTAACACTTTACTGTAAAATCATATCTTACCAGGAGCAAACCCAAACTGTAAGACAAAGTAAATAAATAATCCAAGATATACAGTGCAGCAGGAAACCTACTGTAATTCAATAATAACTAAAACCATTATTGCAGGAACTCAAGATGGTTACGTATTTCCAGCTGGTTCCATATGGAATGGTACATATGCCTCATTTTACAATTGGCTAGTTACCTGATGATGAAAGACATCTGTGTAGCTCAGATGAAATGCCCAGAATCAGTTCTCAGATGGTAGTAAGCTAAAAGCAGCTCTCAAAATAGTATACAAGTGCATAAAATAATGATACTGCAGGCTTCATTTGATATCTTATTAGACAAGGAAGACAATGGATTTACAGATGGTGCATTCTACTCTGTGCAACATATGCTCATCCAGATGCTGGAAAGATTAATCAGATAATGGATTTTCAAGATATACAATAATGTCATTTTTCTTTTTAAATGGTAGATACTGATTTTTGTTTTGCATGCATTTATACATGCACAGTCATGGAACATAGTCATTATGATACTCATTATGTTTGTGAATCTTTAAATGTTAACCTAAGAAAAATATTGATCTGTTTTTTTTTTTTTAATGAGCACATGCAGGACTATAGGTAAAGGAGCAAGTTACTATTGCAGATGTCACACTGTAGGTATCATTGCACAAAAGCACAACTGGCACTATAGATGTGAAAGAATTAACAATCTTCAGAAAAAGCATGCTAATGCTAAGCCTGTTGTTCTGTCAACTTTATAAGTATACGAAAGCTTCACCTCTCCTTGATTTTGGCCATTTTTGCACCATTATTTTTTTTCAGATTTCTGACTTGAAAAGGCACAATGAGAATAGCAT
>NW_025050522.1:0-13848 GCF_019279795.1 Protopterus annectens
AGTAGCATGTAGAATGTAACATCAGGGATAGCCTGCAGTAATGTACAGTAATATCAGTGACTGTAGTAATGTGCTGTAATATCAGGGATAGCCTGCAGTAATGTACAGTAATATCAGTGACTGTAGTAATGTGCTGTAATATCAGGGATAGCCTGCAGTAATGTACAGTAATATCAGTGACTGTAGTAATGTGCTGTAATATCAGGGATAGCCTGCAATAATGCTCAGTAATATCAGTGACTGTAGTAATGTGCTGTAATATTAGGGATAGCCTGCAGTAATGTACAGTAATATCAGTGACTATAGTAATGTGCTGTAATATTAGGGATAGCCTGCAGTAATGTACAGTAATCTCACTGATTGCATTAATGTACAGTAATATCAGGAATAGCCTGCAGTAATGTACAGTAATATCAGTGACTGTAGTAATGTGCTGTAATATCAGGGATAGCCTGCAGTAATGTACAGTAATATCAGTGACTGTAGTAATGTGCTGTAATATCAGGGATAGCCTGCAGTAATGTACAGTAATATCAGTGACTGTAGTAATGTGCTGTAATATCAGGATAGCCTGCAGTAATGTACAGTAATATCAGTGACTGTAGTAATGTGCTGTAATATCAGGGATAGCCTGCAGTAATGTACAGTAATATCAGTGACTGTAGTAATGTGCTGTAATATCAGGGATAGCCTGCAGTAATGTACAGTAATATCAGTGACTGTAGTAATGTGCTGTAATATCAGGGATAGCCTGCAGTAATGTACAGTAATATCAGTGACTGTAGTAATGTGCTGTAATATCAGGGATAGCCTGCAGTAATGTACAGTAATATCAGTGACTGTAGTAATGTGCTGTAATATCAGGGATAGCCTGCAGTAATGTACAGTAATATCAGTGACTGTAGTAATGTGCTGTAATATCAGGGATAGCCTGCAGTAATGTACAGTAATATCAGTGACTGTAGTAATGTGCTGTAATATCAGGGATAGCCTGCAGTAATGTACAGTAATATCAGTGACTGTAGTAATGTGCTGTAATATCAGGGATAGCCTGCAGTAATGTACAGTAATATCAGTGACTGTAGTAATGTGCTGTAATATCAGGGATAGCCTGCAGTAATGTACAGTAATATCAGTGACTGTAGTAATGTGCTGTAATATCAGGGATAGCCTGCAGTAATGTACAGTAATATCAGTGACTGTAGTAATGTGCTGTAATATCAGGGATAGCCTGCAGTAATGTACAGTAATATCAGTGACTGTAGTAATGTGCTGTAATATCAGGGATAGCCTGCAGTAATGTACAGTAATATCAGTGACTGTAGTAATGTGCTGTAATATCAGGGATAGCCTGCAGTAATGTACAGTAATATCAGTGACTGTAGTAATGTGCTGTAATATCAGGGATAGCCTGCAGTAATGTACAGTAATATCAGTGACTGTAGTAATGTGCTGTAATATCAGGGATAGCCTGCAGTAATGTACAGTAATATCAGTGACTGTAGTAATGTGCTGTAATATCAGGGATAGCCTGCAGTAATGTACAGTAATATCAGTGACTGTAGTAATGTGCTGTAATATCAGGGATAGCCTGCAGTAATGTACAGTAATATCAGTGACTGTAGTAATGTGCTGTAATATCAGGGATAGCCTGCAGTAATGTACAGTAATATCAGTGACTGTAGTAATGTGCTGTAATATCAGGGATAGCCTGCAGTAATGTACAGTAATATCAGTGACTGTAGTAATGTGCTGCAATATCAGAGATAGCCTGCAGTAATGTACTGTAATATCAGTGACTGTAGTAATGTGCTGTAATATCAGAGATAGCCTGTAGTAATGTACACTAATATCAGTGACAGTAGCAATGTGCTGTAATATCAGGGATAGCCTGCAGTACTGCACAGTAATATCAGTGACTGTAGTAATGTGCTGTAATATCAGGGATAGCCTGCAGTACTGTACAGTAATATCAGTGACTGTAGTAATGTGCTGTAATATCAGGGATAGCCTGCAGTACTGTACAGTAATATCAGTGACTGTAGTAATGTGCTGTAATATCAGGGATAGCCTGCAGTAATGTACAGTAATATCAGTGACTGTAGTAATGTGCTGTAATATCAGGGATAGCCTGCAGTAATGTACAGTAATATCAGTGACTGTAGTAATGTGCTGTAATATCAGGGATAGCCTGCAGTAATGTACAGTAATATCAGTGACTGTAGTAATGTGCTGTAATATCAGGGATAGCCTGCAGTAATGTACAGTAATATCAGTGACTGCATTAATGTGCTGTAATATCAGGGATAGCCTGCAGTAATGTACAGTAATATCAGTGACTGTAGTAATGTGCTGTAATATCAGGGATAGCCTGCAGTAATGTACAGTAATATCAGTGACTGTAGTAATGTGCTGTAATATCAGGGATAGCCTGCAGTAATGTACAGTAATATCAGTGACTGTAGTAATGTGCTGTAATATCAGGGATAGCCTGCAGTAATGTACAGTAATATCAGTGACTGTAGTAATGTGCTGTAATATCAGGGATAGCCTGCAGTAATGTACAGTAATATCAGTGACTGTAGTAATGTGCTGTAATATCAGGGATAGCCTGCAGTAATGTACAGTAATATCAGTGACTGTAGTAATGTGCTGTAATATCAGGGATAGCCTGCAGTAATGTACAGTAATATCAGTGACTGTAGTAATGTGCTGTAATATCAGGGATAGCCTGCAGTAATGTACAGTAATATCAGTGACTGTAGTAATGTGCTGTAATATCAGGGATAGCCTGCAGTAATGTACAGTAATATCAGTGACTGTAGTAATGTGCTGTAATATCAGGGATAGCCTGCAGTAATGTACAGTAATATCAGTGACTGTAGTAATGTGCTGTAATATCAGGGATAGCCTGCAGTAATGTACAGTAATATCAGTGACTGTAGTAATGTGCTGTAATATCAGGGATAGCCTGCAGTAATGTACAGTAATATCAGTGACTGTAGTAATGTGCTGTAATATCAGGGATAGCCTGCAGTAATGTACAGTAATATCAGTGACTGTAGTAATGTGCTGTAATATCAGGGATAGCCTGCAGTAATGTACAGTAATATCAGTGACTGCATTAATGTGCTGTAATATCAGGGATAGCCTGCAGTAATGTACAGTAATATCAGTGACTGTAGTAATGTGCTGTAATATCAGGGATAGCCTGCAGTAATGTACAGTAATATCAGTGACTGCATTAATGTGCTGTAATATCAGGGATAGCCTGCAGTAATGTACAGTAATATCAGTGACTGTAGTAATGTGCTGTAATATCAGGGATAGCCTGCAGTAATGTACAGTAATATCAGTGACTGTAGTAATGTGCTGTAATATCAGGGATAGCCTGCAGTAATGTACAGTAATATCAGTGACTGTAGTAATGTGCTGTAATATCAGGGATAGCCTGCAGTAATGTACAGTAATATCAGTGACTGTAGTAATGTGCTGTAATATCAGGGATAGCCTGCAGTAATGTACAGTAATATCAGTGACTGTAGTAATGTGCTGTAATATCAGGGATAGCCTGCAGTAATGTACAGTAATATCAGTGACTGTAGTAATGTGCTGTAATATCAGGGATAGCCTGCAGTAATGTACAGTAATATCAGTGACTGTAGTAATGTGCTGTAATATCAGGGATAGCCTGCAGTAATGTACAGTAATATCAGTGACTGTAGTAATGTGCTGTAATATCAGGGATAGCCTGCAGTAATGTACAGTAATATCAGTGACTGTAGTAATGTGCTGTAATATCAGGGATAGCCTGCAGTAATGTACAGTAATATCAGTGACTGTAGTAATGTGCTGTAATATCAGGGATAGCCTGCAGTAATGTACAGTAATATCAGTGACTGTAGTAATGTGCTGTAATATCAGGGATAGCCTGCAGTAATGTACAGTAATATCAGTGACTGTAGTAATGTGCTGTAATATCAGGGATAGCCTGCAGTAATGTACAGTAATATCAGTGACTGTAGTAATGTGCTGTAATATCAGGGATAGCCTGCAGTAATGTACAGTAATATCAGTGACTGTAGTAATGTGCTGTAATATCAGGGATAGCCTGCAGTAATGTACAGTAATATCAGTGACTGTAGTAATGTGCTGTAATATCAGGGATAGCCTGCAGTAATGTACAGTAATATCAGTGACTGTAGTAATGTGCTGTAATATCAGGGATAGCCTGCAGTAATGTACAGTAATATCAGTGACTGCATGAATGTGCTGTAATATCAGGGGTAACTTGCAGTAATGTACAGTAATATCAGTGACTGTAGTAATGTGCTGTAATATAAGGGATAGCCTGCAGTAATATACAATATTAGTTACTGATGTAATGTACAGTAATATCAGGGATAGCCTGCAGTACTGTACAGTAATATCAGTGACTGTAGTAATGTGCTGTAATATCAGGGATAGCCTGCAGTAATGTACAGTAATATCAGTGACTGCATTAATGTGCTGTAATATCAGGGATAGCCTGCAGTAATGTACAGTAATATCAGTGACTGTAGTAATGTGCTGTAATATCAGGGATAGCCTGCAGTAATGTACAGTAATATCAGTGACTGCATTAATGTGCTGTAATATCAGGGATAGCCTGCAGTAATGTACAGTAATATCAGTGACTGTAGTAATGTGCTGTAATATCAGGGATAGCCTGCAGTAATGTACAGTAATATCAGTGACTGTAGTAATGTGCTGTAATATCAGGGATAGCCTGCAGTAATGTACAGTAATATCAGTGACTGTAGTAATGTGCTGTAATATCAGGGATAGCCTGCAGTAATGTACAGTAATATCAGTGACTGTAGTAATGTGCTGTAATATCAGGGATAGCCTGCAGTAATGTACAGTAATATCAGTGACTGTAGTAATGTGCTGTAATATCAGGGATAGCCTGCAGTAATGTACAGTAATATCAGTGACTGTAGTAATGTGCTGTAATATCAGGGATAGCCTGCAGTAATGTACAGTAATATCAGTGACTGTAGTAATGTGCTGTAATATCAGGGATAGCCTGCAGTAATGTACAGTAATATCAGTGACTGCATTAATGTGCTGTAATATCAGGGATAGCCTGCAGTAGTGTACAGTAATATCAGTGACTGTAGTAATGTGCTGTAATATCAGGGATAGCCTGCAGTAATGTACAGTAATATCAGTGACTGTAGTAATGTGCTGTAATATCAGGGATAGCCTGCAGTAATGTACAGTAATATCAGTGACTGTAGTAATGTGCTGTAATATCAGGGATAGCCTGCAGTAATGTACAGTAATATCAGTGACTGTAGTAATGTGCTGTAATATCAGGGATAGCCTGCAGTAATATACAATATTAGTGCCTATGGTAATGTACAGCAATATCAGGGATAGCTTGCAGTAATGCGCAGTAATATCAGTGACTGTAGTAATGTGCTGTAATATCACGGATAGCCTGCAGTAATGTACAGTAATATCAGTGACTGTAGCAATGTGCTGTAATATCTGGGATAGCCTGCAGTAATGTACAGTAATATCAGTGACTGTAGTAATGTGCTGTAATATCAGGGATAGCCTGCAGTAATGTACAGTAATATCAGTGACTGTAGTAATGTGCTGTAATATAAGGGATAGCCTGCAGTAATATACAATATTAGTTACTGATGTAATGTACAGTAATATCAGGGATAGCCTGCAGTACTGTACAGTAATATCAGTGACTGTAGTAATGTGCTGTAATATTAGGGATAGCCTGCAGTAATGTACAGTAATAGTGACTGCATTGCTTTGCTGTAATATCAGGGATAGCCTACAGTAATGTACAGTAATATCAGTGAAAGTAGTAATGTGCTGTAATATCAGGGATACCCTGCCGTAATGTACAGAAATATCAGTGACTGCATTAATGTGCTGTATTATCAGGGATAGCCTGCAGTAGTGTACAGTAATATCAGTGACTGTAGTAATGTGCTGTAATATCAGGGATAGCCTGCAGTAGTGTACAGTAATATCAGTGACTGTATTAATGTGCTGTGACATCAGGGATAGCCTGCAGTATTGTACAGTAATATCAGTGACTGTAGTAATGTGATGTAATATCAGGGATAGCCTGAAGTAATGTGCAGAAATATTAGTGACTGTAGTAATGTGATGTAATATTATGGATAGCCTGCAGTAATGTACAGTAATATCAGTGACTGCATTAATGTGCTGTATTTTCAGTAATATCATGGACAGCCTGCAGTAGTGTATTGTAATACCAGTGACTGTAGTAATGTGCTGTAATATCAAGGATAGCCTGTAGTAATGTACAGTAATATCAGTGAATGTAGTAATGTGCTGTAATATCAGGGATACCCTGCAGTAACGTACAGTAATATCAGTGACTGCATTAATGTGCTGTATTATCAGGGATAGCCTGCAGTAGTGTACAGTAATATCAGTGACTGTAGTAATGTGCTGTAACATAAAGGATAGCCTGCAGTGATTTACAATACTAGTGTCTGAAGTAATGTGCAGTAATATCAGGGATAGCCTGCAGTAATGTGCAGTAATATCAGTGATTGTAGTAATGTTCTCTAATATCACGGAAAGCCTGTAGTAATGTACAGTAATATCAGTGACTGTAGTAATGTGCTGTAATATCAGGGATAGCCTGCAGTAATATACAATATTAGTGCCTATAGTAATGTACAGCAATATCAGGGATAGCTTGCAGTAATGCGCAGTAATATCAGTGACTGTAGTAATGTGCTGTAATATCACGGATAGCCTGCAGTAATGTACAGTAATATCAGTGACTGTAGCAGTGTGCTGTAATATCTGGGATAGCCTGCAGTAATGTACAGTAATATCAGTGACTGTAGTAATGTGCTGTAATATCAGGGATAGCCTGCAGTAAGGTACAGTAATATCAGTGACTGTAGTAATGTGCTATAATATCAGGGATAGACTGCAGTAATGTACAGTAATCTCACTGACTGCATTAATGTGCTGTAATATCAGGGATAGCCTGCAGTAATGTACAGTAATATCAGTGACTGCAATAATGTGCTGTAATATCAGGAATAGCCTGCAGTAATATACAATATTAGTGACTGTAGTAATGTACAGTAATATCAGGGATAGCCTGCAGTACTGTACAGTAATATCAGCGGCTGTAGTAATGTGCTGTAATATCAGGGATAGCCTACAGTAATGTACAGTAATATCAGGGAATGTAGTAATGTGCTGTAATATCAGGGATAGCCTACAGTAATGTACAGTAATATCAGGGACTGTAGTAATGTGCTGTAATATCAGGGATAGCCTGCAGTAATGTACAGTAAGATGAATGACTGCTTTAATGTGCTGTAATATCAGGGATAGCTTGCAGTAATGTACAGTAAAATCAGTGACTGTAACAATGTGCTGTAATATCAGGGAATGCTGCAGTAATACCAGTGACTGTAGTAATGTGCTGTAATATCAGGGATAGCCTGCAGTACTGTACAGAAATATCAGTGACTGTAGTAACATGCTGTAATATCAGGGATAGCCTGCAATAATGTACAGTATTATCACTGACTGCATTGCTGTGCTATAATATCAGGGATACCCTGCTGGAATGTACAGTAATATCAGTGACTGTAGCAATGTGCTGTAACATCAGTTATAGCCTGCAGTAATATACAGTAATATCAGTGACTGTAGTAATGTGCTGTAATATCAGTGCTAGTCTGCAGTAATGTATAGTAATATGAATGACTGTAGTAATCTGTTGTAATAATAGAGATAGCCTTCAGTAATGTACAGTAATATCAGTGACTGTAGTAATTTGCGGTAATATCAGGGATAGCCTGCAGGAATGTACAGTAATATCAGTGACTGTAGTAATGTGCTGTAATATCAGGGATAGCCTGTAGTAATGTATGGTAATATCAGTGACTGTAGTAATGTGCAGTAATATTATAGATAGCCTGCAGTAACGTACAGTAATATGAGTGACTGTAGTAATGTGCTGTAATATCAAGGATAGCCTGCAGTAATGTACAGTAATATCAGTGACTGTAGTAATGTGCTGTAATATCAGGGATAGCCTGCAGTAATGTACAGTAATATCAGTGACTGTAGTAATGTGTTGTAATATCAGGGATAGCCTGCAGTAATGTGCAGTAATATCAGTCACTGCATTAATGTGCTGTAATATCAGGGATAACCTGCAGTAATGTACAGTAATATCAGTGACTGTAGTAATGTGCTGTAATATCAGGGATAGCCTACAGTAATGTAGAGTAATATCAGTGACTGCATTAATGTGCTGTAATATCAGGGATAGCTTGCAGTAATGTAAAGTACTATCAGTGACTGCATTAATGTGCTGTAATATCAGTGGTAGCCTGCAGTAAAGTACAGTAATATCAGCGACTGTAGTAATGTGCTGCAGTATAAGGGATAGCCTGCTGTATTGTACAGTAATAGTGACTGTAGTAACATGCTGTAATATTAGGGATATCTTGCAGTAATGTACAGTAATAGTGTCTGTAGTAATGTGCTTTAATATCCAGGATAGCTTGCAGTACTGTACAGTAATATCAGTGACTGTAGTAACATGCTCTAATATCAGGGATAGCCTGCAGTAATGTACAGTAATATCAGTGACTGTAGTAATGTGCTGTAATATCTGGGATAGACTGCAGTAATGTACAGTAATATCAGTGACTGTAGTAATGTGCTGTAATATCAGGGATAGCCTGCAATAATGTAAAGTAATATCAGTGACTGTAGGAATGTGCTGTAATATCAGGGATAGATTGCAGTAATGTACAGTAATCTCACTGACTGTATTAATGTGCTGTAATATCAGGGATAAGCTGCAGTAATGTACAGTAATATCAGTGACTGCATTAATGTGCTGTAATATCAGGGATGGCCTGCAGTAAAGTACAGTAATATCAGTGACTGCATTAATGTGCTGTAATATCAGGGATAGCCTGCAGTAATATACAATATTAGTGACTATAGTAATGTAAGTAATATAAGGGATAGCCTGCAGTACTGTGCAGTAATATCAGTGACTGGTAATGTGCTTTAAAATCAGGGATAGCCTACAGTAATGTACAGTAATATAAGTGACTGTAGTAATGTGCTGTAATATCAGGGATAGCCTGCATTAATATACAGTAATATAAGTGACTGTATTAATGTGCTGTAATATCAGGGATAGCCTGCAGTAATGTACAGTAATATCAGTGACTGTAGTAATGTGCTGTAATATCAGGGATAGCCTGCAGTAATGTACAGTAATATCAGTGACTGTAGTAATGTGCTGTTATATCAGGGATAGCCTGCATTAATATACAGTAATATTGACTGTATTAATGTGCTGTAATATCAGGGATAGCCTACAGTAATGTACAGGAAGATCAGTGACTGTAGCAATGTACTGTAATATCAGGGATAGCCTGCAGTAATGTACAGTAATATCAGTGACTGTAGTAATGTGCTGTAATATCAGGGATAGCCTGCAGTATTGTACAGTAATATCAGTAACTGTACTAACATGCTGTAATATCAGGGATAGCCTGCAGTAATGTACAGTAATATCACTGACTAGTAATGTGCTGTAACATCAGGTATAGCCTGCAGTAATGTACAGTAATATCAGTGACTGTAGTAATGTGCTGTTATATCGGGAATAACCTGCAATAATGTACAGTAATATCAATGACTGTAGTAATGTGTTGTAATATTAGACATAGCCTGCAGTAATGTACAGTAATGTCAGTGACTGTGGTAATTTGCTGTAATATCAGGGATAGCCTGCAGTAATGTGCAGTAATATCAATGACTGTAGTAGTGTGTTGTAATATTAGAGATAGGCTGCAGTAATGTACAGTAATATCAGTGACTGTTCTGAGAGACTGCCTTCCAGACTATCTGCAAATATACAGAGCTGAGTATATTTTTTTACTACTGTTTTGCTACTTTTCTGTAAAAAAAAAAAAAAAACTGTAAGCCTGTTTCCTAGCTTTCCTGTAACTATTGTTCCAGATATAGATTTGCTGTATCCAGGCCTGTATGTAAGCTTCTGAGCCCCCCAAGTCTTTCTGTGTTGGAGGGAAGCCTTCTAGCTTATCAGTGGGAGTGGTAAGCACTAGATAACCTGTCTACCACATAAGGAGTGGTTCTGGCCCAGAAATTGTAGTTATTGGCCATTTGGGCAATCTCTTCCATCTCTCTCTACTGTCTGATTTGAAAGCCTGCATTTGCACTTGTTTCTGTCCTGTAACTCATCTAGTGCAGATACAGATTCTTAGTTTTAGCACTTAAATTTGCTTATTCATGCTCAGCACGTGTTCAGAACTTGTAAGCACTAAATAAGCCACTAATTACTATAGCACTCAATCTTCCTCATTACCTAGAGGAAAACAGTTTTGGTACTTACTTTCCTCACTTGCTTAGAGAAAAACAGGTCTTGTACTCACTTTCCTCACTTATCTAGAGGAAAATATTTTTTTATTCAGGCATGTCCAAGGGTCAGCTCCCAGTGTTCTCTCCTGTCTATCTGATGAATCTGGGCATCATGGGGCAATGTAGCAATTGCCTCATGTACACAGACAACCCTATCCTCCTACCACTCAACACCACAACCTGTGAGAGATGCACTTATCTAGCCAAACTGGAGGTAAAGCTCTCTCCAACCAAGACTGAACTTGACAGTCATGAGGAGAAGGTACACATTTGCACTACACCACACTCATCACATGGTCTCACTAAATCTACACCACCAAAATCCACACATAGTAACACAAAAACATTCACGTAGGCTCTCAATAATAATCTGTCTAAGCAACAGAGACCTCCAAAGCAGAAACGCAAGCAACCTCCATCCCCCAACACAACCCAAATGACACATAGCCCACAGACTCAGTGTGCCACTCAACCACAGCCAATAAGGCAATACAACGTACCCAACACACTAGTCATAGGTGACTCTATAGTCAGGCAGACTGATGTCCCAATCACCAGGCTAAACAAGGAGAAGGTTACTGTCAGCTGCCTGTCGGGTGCCAGGATCCGCCACATAACCCACGCACTCAGGTCATTCCACAACAAGTACAAATATCACTCTGTCATTGTCCATGTTGGTGTGAATGACCTGAGACGTACCTCCTTGGACTACATGAAAAGAGACATGGAAGAGCTCTCCGATCTTGTAGCCCAGGCAGGTATGACCCTAGCCCTGAGTATCATTCTGCCATCACCCAGAATGATACCGCAGTACAAAGACAAAATGATTGACTTCAACAATTGGCTAAGTTTCTGGTGTCATTCTAAGGGGATCCAGTATCTGTCTGCTTGGGATGACATGGTCGACAGACCACGATGCTTTGCCACAGATGGCCTGCACCTGTCGCCCCTGGGATTCTGGATACTGGCTAAGACTCTTGCTGCCCCTATGGTGCTTTTTTTAGGCAAGGTTCAAATAACAAATTCACCACCGTAACAGGAACAGGCAAGCAAAAACTGAGGGTAATGCTACTCAATGCTAGAAGTCTAAATCTCAAAATGCACTCACTCGAGGCACTCTTTAAAATGGAGAACATCGATATCTGTGCAGTGACTGAGACCTGGTTCAAGGCTCCAGAGAGCACCCCTGCACTACCAGGCTATAACTCATACCACACTTTTCGGCCATGTAACCTGGACCAAAACACCAAAGGTGGAGGTGTGTCCATATTCATTAAGGATATCCACACCTCCAGGCTAGTTGCTCAGCATAATGCATCCGAGGTTATCCAAGTGCAACTAACTCTGGGCAAAACTGCAATCCAAATTGTAGCTTGCTACAGATCCCCCACCATGCCCCATGATTCCCACTTCTCTTTTCTTGATGTACTGGAGAATATTAGGGTTCAACCAAACACCTTAATAATAGGCGACTTCAACTACGCCACCATTAACTGGGAAAACTACTCATGTACCAACTCCTTAGCTCATCGCTTTCTGGAATTCATAAACTCCAATGCCCTGAATAGAATTATCCACACCCCCACCAGGGGCAACAATATCCTAGACCTAGTCATTACCAACATGAGTGAATGGTGTTCCACACCTGAAGTCAACTCCTCGTTGGTCTGATCCGACCATAAGCTAATCGCCCTTGATATCCACATCCCGCCCCACCCCCATTAAGGAAACCACGGTAAAGATTTTTTCCAAAGCCAACTTCATGCTTCTTAAGACAGAAGTGGTGAACTTCATGACACCCATGCAGATGAACAATACAGTTACAACTGCTGAATCCTACACAAATGCACTCTATAAGCACTTACACGAGTGCATGGATCATGCTATCCCAAACAGAACCAAGACACTATCCTCCAAAAAAAGGAAGCCAATCTGGTGGTCCCCTGCCATAAACAGACTGTACAACAGAAGGAAGAAACTGTTGCAAAAGAGAGTAAAATCCCATGAGTGGAGGAGCTCCCTGCTCAGCCCCAGTAAGAAGCTGAGATCCCTTATAAGATCCTCCAAAGCTAGCTACGAAAACAAAATCGCCACTAATTCTAAGGACAACCACAAAGCATTCTATAGCTATGTCAAGAATCTCAATGGCAACACCTAGATCTGCTCTGAGTTATAGCACAAAGGCATGAAAATTACAGAACCAACTGATATTGCCAACATCCTGGCAGATATGTTAAGTGCTAACTTTAAACCCCCTCACCCCGTAAAGGGCCCATATCTATACAGGAAAAATGCAGAGTCCCTGTAATCACAACTACGCAGATAAAAGCTGCACTCTCTAAAGCCAAAAACACAGCATCCATGGGACCGGACAACATCCCAGGCTGCATTTTACTGGAACTTCAGAACGAACTGGCTCCCCACTTAAGCACCATGTTCAATAATAGCCTCGCATCAGGCTTTGTGCCCACTGAATGGCACACAGCAACAGTTATCCCACTCCACAAAGGGGGAGCCACCACTGATCCCTGGAACTATCGACCTATTAGCCTGATGAGCCTGGTCTGCAAGGCCATGGAACGTATCATCATGGAACTCATAAACAAAGACATTGGTAACCTCCAAACTCTGGATCCCACCCAGTTCGGGTTTGTGAAAGGCAGATCATGCCTCCTGAACCTGATCGACTTCTTTGAGGCAGTCACCAAAGCGGTAGATGAGGGTAAGGTGGCTCACACAGCCTATCTTGACCTCGCCAAGGCTTTCGACACCATCCCCCATTCTGGAATTATAGCTAAACTCACTAAACTAGGTATAAATCCCTACATCACAAGATGGGTTGCCAACTGGCTCACTGACAGAACCCACACTGTAAAAGTTGCAGACTCCAAATCTGACCTCAAAGCAGTGACAAGTGGAGTACCACAGGGTTCAGTCCTGGGACCTCTCCTGTTTGGTGTCTACTTCTCTGAAGTACAGGCTAACACAGAAGCCCTCTGGCTAATGATGTTTGCAGATGACTGTAAACTAGGAGCCATAGTCAAGTCCCCAAATGATGTGGACATCCTACAGAAGGGCCTCACTGAGACAGATGCCTGGTGTCACAGCCATGGCCTCAAGCTCAATGCCAAAAAGTGCAGTGTCATCCCCTTTGGTAAAAACTCTGTAGCCATGAACTACCACATAGGCAGCAATCTACTTAACACCAAATGTGTGATAAGTGACCTTGGGACCCAGGTGGACAGTAGTCTCTCCTTTGATAGTCACATCACCACAGTAGTCAGGAAGTCCTGCATAGCACACCTCATCATAAAAGGGTTCTCATCCAGGAAAAAAGAGGCCATTGTTCCCTTCTACTCGACACTC
>NW_025050523.1:0-13360 GCF_019279795.1 Protopterus annectens
TGAGAGCCCAGTGTCTGTTATTCTTAAAGTGCATTAGTTCTGGTTTAAGCACTGGGCTTCAGGCCAGTTATTTTACATTAAGAAGGTTTGTGGTCTGCACTCTTGTGGAGAAGAGGCTGGACTCTGCCCTTCTGAGCTGGGAATTTCTGGTTAAAGGTTTATAGTGCCAGAATATTTGAACTGTATCTTACTGAAATTGGTACACCTTGTTTGTTGTAGCATAGACTAGATCCAGGCCTGCTGAATCTAGCTTTGTTTATATGCTTGTTGTTTGCTTGTTATTTCCCTGGAATGCTAATTCCACCTAATACGCGGCTTCTCAGCGCTTCTGTGGATCACTAGTGATATCTGCATTGCTTACTGTACTTGTTTCACTTGAAAGAAAGTTACTGTTTGTCGTTTTTGCATTTAAGTTACCTGTAACACATTGCACTTAAGTTACCTGGCACTTGCTCACTAAAGCAATTATATAAGTCAGCACTAAAAATTAAAAGCACTACACCCCTCACCCCACTGGCCCTGGTTTTCAATTATAAAGGAATTCCCAATATTATTCTAGCATGTCCAAAGGTCAGTTGTCAATCTCCTCCTCGGTCCAGCTGGTGAATCTGGGAATCTTGAGGCAATGTTACAACTGCCTCATGTACACAGACAATCCTCTCCTCCTCCCAACAAATTCCAACACATGTGAGGGATGCAACCATATAGCCAAACTGGAGGCTAAGCTCTCAACTCAGTACTGGCATAACCAGTCAGGAGGAGAAGGAAACCACACTCACTACAATTCCAGTCTCACATAGACCTACCATGACAGCAAACCAAACACATAATCACACAAAACATACTCAGAGGCTCTAAATAAAGATCTGCCAAGCAGCAGAGACCTCCAAAGCAGACACCCAAGCAGCCGCTACCCCAAAACAAAACACGCAACACATATCTCACAAAGCCAGTGTGCCAAACAGTCACAGCCCTTAAGACTAAACAACACACCTGATACACTTGTAATAGGTGACTCTATCGCCAGGCACACTGACGCCCCGCCACCAGGCTGAACAAGGAGAGGGTCACGGTGAGCAGCCTGTCGGGCTAGGATCCGCCACATAACACAAGCACTCAGGTCACTCCAAGGCAAGTACAATATGACTCAGTCATTGTCCATGCTGGTGTGAATGACCTGAGACGACCTCCCTGGACTACATGAAAAGAGACATAAAGGAGCTCTCTGAGCATGTAGCCCAGGCCGGTATGACCCTGACCTTGAGTAGCATCTACCCTCACCAAGAATGATGCCACAATATGAAGACAAGATGATCAATTTCAACAATTGGCTTAAGTACTGGTGTCATTCAAAGGGGATCCAATGCCTGTCAGCTTGGGATGATATGCTCGACAAGCCACGATGTTTCTCGCTTAGGGACGGCTTGCACCTGTCACCCCTGGGCTTTGGATATTGGCAAAGGCTCTTGTTACCCCATAGTGCCTTTTTAGGCAAGGCTCAAAAGACAAACCCACCTCCATAGGTATCACAAGGGATAAGAAACTAAGAGTAATGCTACTCAACGCCAGAAGTCTAAACCTCAAGATGCACGCACTCAAAACTCTCCTTAGCATGGAGAACATCGATATCTGTGCAGTAACAGAAACCTGGTTCAGGGCTCCCAGAGCACCCCAGCACTACCAGGTTATACCTCATACCATGCTTTTCGCCCCAAAACTTGGTCCGAATCCACAAAAGGAGGGGGAGTATCGATATTCATCAAAGATACCCACACCTCCAGGTTGGTGGCAAAGCACGAAGCATCAGAGACTATCCATGTGCAACTAACAGTGGGTAAAACTGCCTTCCAGTTTATAGCCTGCTACAGACCACCCTCCCAAACCCAGGAACCCCACTCGCCTTCCTGAGAACACTGGAAAATATGAAGGTCTCCAAACACCATTATATTGGGCTTACTTCAACTACCCAAACATAGACTGGGAGCATTACTCTAGGTCCAACACCCCAGCCCAAAGGTCCCTAGAATTTATAAACTCAAATGCTATGGAACAACTTGTTACCACTCCCACAAGAGGGGAAAACATACTGGACCTGATCATCACCAACATGGGGGCTCTATGCTCCAGACCAGAAGTGTATCCTCACTGGTAAGATCAGACCATAAACTAATCTCACTGGATATTCACATCCCGACCCCACCCCTGCCCAGAAAACCACAGTGAAAACTTCTAAAGCAAATTTCACACTCCTCAAAACTGAGGTGGAATCCTTCAAAGCCCCGGCCTGTGGAAAATACGCCCAGACCGCAGAATCCTTTATAAACGATTCTATGAACACCTTCAGGAATGCATGGATCATGCGATCCCAAATAAAACCAAGACCCAATCCTCCAAAGGCAGACGCCCTGTCTGGTGGACCCCACCCATAAACAAACTATACAATAGAAGGAGGAAGCTACTAAATGATAGAGCAAAATCCCAAAAGGGAAGGCATCACTGATCAGTATTAGCAAAACTACGGGCACACATAAAATTGTCTAAGGCCAGCTTCGAGAGAAAATTGCACAGGACACTAAGGATAATCACAAGGCTTTTAGTTATGTTAGGAACCTGGGTGGTAATTCCCAGATATGCTCAGAATTAGTCCAAATGACAAAAATACACCGAACCCACAGACATTGCCAACATCCTAGCTGACAGGTTCAGCGCAAACTCCCCCCCCCCACCAAAAGCACAAATATATATCCCCGCAAAGTGGTGCCCCTGACATCTCAGATGCTCAGGTAAGAGCCGCCTCCAAAGCAAAAACACAGCATCACTGGGACCAGATGGTGTCCCCGGCTGCATCCTACATGAACTCCAAGAAGAGCTAAACCCAAACATAAAACTACTGTTCAATCTCAGCCTTACTACAGGATATGTGCCCAAAGAGTGGCATACAGCAACAGTGGTCCCTCTCCATAAAGGTGGTGCCTCAACGGATCCTGGAAACTATCGCCCATAAGCCTGACTGGCTTGGTCTGCAAAGCTATGGAAAGGATCATCATGGACCTCATAAATAAAGATATTGGGGACCTACAAACACTGGATCCTACCCAGTTCGGCTTTGTTAAGGGCAGATCCTGCCTCTAAACCTGGTTGATTTCTTTGAAACAGTCACCAAGGCCATTGACGAGGGAAGGTGGTCCACACAGCCTACCTGGACCTCGCAAAAGCCTTCGATACAATACCCCACTGGCATTATAGATAAGCTCACCAGCTTAAATATAAACCCCTATGTCACTAGATGGATTGCAAACTGGCTCAAGGACAGAACCCACATGGTTAGAATTGCTGGAGCCATGTCAGACTCCAAACCAGTTACAAGCGGTGTCCCACAAGGCTCAGTCCTGGGACCTCTCTTGTTCGGTATATATTTCTGAGGTACAGGCCAACACGGAAGGACTGTGGCTGACCAAGTTCGCAGATGACTGCAAACTGGGCGCCATAATCGACTCTCCAGCCGACACAAGCATCCTCCAAAAGGGCCTCATAGAAACAGACAACTGGTGCCAGAGCCATGGCCTCAAGCTAAATGCCAAAAGTGTATAGTCATCCCTTTGGCAAAACAGTGCCCACAAATTACCACATAGGTGGTAATCCATTAAGTACAGAAGAAGTAATTAGGGACCTGGGGACCCAAGTTGATAGCAATCTCTCATTTGACAACCACGGCCAAAGTGGTTAGAAAACATTTTATATAGCCCACCTAATCATGAAGGGATTCACATCTAGATCAGGGAGGTCATCGTGCCTCTTTACTCATCCCTCATCAGGCCCATAATTGAGTACAATGCCCCTTTGGGATGTACCTTACCAGACACCTGCAGCAACTGGAAAGACCCCAAAAGTACCTCACCAAGAGGATCAAAGGGCTCAAACAGATGCCATATGCTGCCCGGTTAAAGAAACTCCAGCTCTACTCAGTGGCATACCGCCTGTTCAGAGGCGATCTGTGCCTGACATATAAAGCCATGTCCAACCCGAATTAATGGACATGCTGCACCTCAGAAAATCCAAATCCCATCGAGCCACGCTCTAGAGACTTGAACCTCAGCACTGAAATAACTAGGACATGCTGAGGGACAGATTCATAACCCAGAGGCTCCCTTCACTCTGGAATAAAATCCCAGTCCAGGTTAGGCAGAGTCCCTCATTGACTCTCTTCAAGAGGAATCTTGATGAGTGGATGGGAGATTGTAGGTTTACCCCGGGTATCACTTCTGTGTCACTGTTAGACAGAGGCACAGTATACTAACCTCGAAAAAGGGCATAGCAAAATAAATTTAAAATGGGTGGCGAAAGCCAAACACATTCTGGCTAGGCTTATAAATGCCCTAGGGCAGATAGCCTAGTATGAACCTATGAACCTATATGTACAAAGATCCCAGATGTACCACCCAGTCTGAGAAAACTAGCAGCCATAGAAATTCAAAACCATAGAAATTCAAAACCTCACCAGTGTCCTCCAACTGAAAAAAAAAAATAAATAAATAAATTTAAGCTTGTTTCCTGCCTTTCCTGTTAAGTGGTATAGACTATTTGTAGGCTTCTGAGCCCCCAAGCCCTTCTGTGTTGGAGGGAAGCCTTCTAGCTTAGTTTTTTTTCTTATAACTAGCCAATTTTCTAGTTTCAGCACTCAAATCTGTTTCTTTGATCTCAGCACTTGTTCAGAAAAAAAAAATTTCATCTGCTTTTACTGTACTTGTGTTTCTACCTACTTTTTTTACTTTTGCATCATCTTAAAAGTACTCAGTTGTATTTATTACTGCTTGGTGTAACTCATTCTAAGCCTTTTGGTTTAAACACTTGGGCTTCGGACCAGTTGTTTTGCACTGAGAGGGTTTGTGGTCTGCACTGTAGTGACAGAACTGGTAGCTTACATCCTTCTAGGTTAGGAACTGCTGATTGAGGGCTCAGTGTCTGTTATTCTAAAAGTGTATTAATTCTGGTTTAAGCACTTGGGCTTTCAGGCCAGTTATTTTACATTGAGGGTTCGTGGTCTGCACTCTTGTGGGAGGAGAGGCTGGACTCTGCCCTTCTGAGCTGTGAATTTCTGGTTGAAGGCTTATAGTGCATGCATATCTGAACTGCTTCTTACTGGAAGTTAGGCCTTGTTTGCTGTGGCATAGACTGGATTCGGGCCTGCTGGATCTAGCTTTGTTTGTGTAACTTGAGCACTAATCCAGGCATTCTCTAAAGTATTCAATTGTATTTATTACTGCTTGGTAGTAACTTGATTAAAGTGTAGCTATCATTCTAAGTCTTTTGGATTAAGCACTTGGGCTTCAGACCAGTTGTTTTACATTAGGAAGGTTTGTGGCATGCACTGTGGTGGCAGGACAGGTAGCTTTCATCCTTCTAAGTTGGGAACTGCTGATTGAGAGCCCAGTGTCTGTTATTCTTAAAGTGTATTAGTTCTGGTTTAAGCACTTGGGCTTCAGGCCAGTTAGTTTACATTAAGAAGGTCTGTGGTCTGCACTCTTGTGGGAGAAGAAGCTGGACTCTGCCCTTCTGAGCTGGGAATTTCTGGTTAAAGGTTTATAGTGCCTGAATATTTGAACTGTATCTTACTGAAATTGGTACACCTTGTTTGCTGTAGCATAGACTAGATCCAGGCCTGCTGAATCTAGCTTTGTTTATATGCTTGTTTGCTTGTTATTTCCCTGGAACGCTAATTCCACCTAATACGCTGCTTCTCAGCGCTTCTGTGGATCACTAGTGATATCTGCATTGCTTACTGTACTTATTTCCTTGTTTCACTTGAAAGAAAGTTACTGTTTGTCGTTTTTGCATTTAAGTTACCTGGCACTTGCTTACTAAAGCAATTGTATAAGTCAGCACTAAAAATTAAAAGCACTACACCCTCACTCCCCACTGGCCCTTTGTTTTCAATTATTAAGGAATTCCCAATATTATTCTAGCATGTCCAAATGTCAGTTGTCAATCTCCTCTCCGGTCCAGCTGGTGAATCTGGGAATCTTGAGGCAATGTTACAACTGCCTCATGTACACACACAACCCTCTCCTCATCCCAACAAATTCCAACACATGTGAGAGATGCACCCATATAGCCAAACTGGAGGCTAAGCTCTCTCAACTCAGTACGGGCATAACCAGTCAGGAGGAGAAGGAAACCACACTCACTACAATTCCAGTCTCACATAGACCTACCACGACAGCAAACCAAACATATAATCAAACAAAAACATACTCGGAGGCTCTAATAAAGATCTGCCAAGCAGCAGAGACCTCCAAAGCAGACACCCAAGCAGCCGCTACCCCAAAACAAAACACGTGCAACACATATCTCACAAAGCCAGTGTGCCCAGCAGTCACAGCCCTTAAGACTAAACAACACACCTGATACACTTGTAATAGGTGACTCTATCATCAGGCACACTGACGTCCCGCTCACCAGGCTGAACAAGGAGAGGGTCACGGTGAGCAGCCCGTTGGGCGCTAGGATCCGCCACATAACACAAGCACTCAGGTCACTCCAAGGCAAGTACAAATATGACTTGGTCATTGCCCATGCTGGTGTGAATGACCTGAGATGTACCTCCCTGGACTACATGAAAAGAGACATAAAGGAGCTCTCTGAGCATGTAGCCCAGGCCAGTATGACCCTGACCTTGAGTAGCATCTTACACTCACCAAGAATGATGCCACAATATGAAGACAAGATGATCAATTTCAACAATTGGCTTAAGTACTGGTGTCATTCAAAGGGGATCCAATGCCTGTCAGCTTGGGATGATATGCTCGACAAGCCACGATGCTTCACTAGGGACGGCTTGCACCTGTCAGCCCTGGACTTTCGGATATTGGCAAAGGCTCTTGCTACCCCCATAGTGCCTTTTTAGGCAAGGCTCAAAGACAAACCCACCTCCATAGGTATCACAAGGATAAGAAACTAAGAGTAATGCTACTCAACGCCAGAAGTCTAAACCTCAAGATGCACGCACTAAACTCTCCTTAGCATGGAGAACATCGATATTCTGTGCAGTAACAGAAACCTGGTTCAGGGCTCCCGAGAGCACCCCAGCACTACCAGGTTATACCTCATACCATGCTTTTCGCCCCAAAACTTGGACCGAACCACAAAAGGAGGGGAGTATCGATATTCATCAAAGATACCCACACCTCCAGGTTGGTGGCAAAGCAACAAGCATCAGAGACTATCCATGTGCAACTAACAATGGGTAAGACTGCCTTCCAGTTTGTAGCCTGCTACAGACCACCCCTCCCAAACCCAGGAACCCCACTCGGCCTTCCTGAGAACACTGGAAAATATGAAGGTCTCTCCAAACACCATTATATTGGGCGACTTCAACTACCCAAACATAGACTGGGAGCATTACTTTAGCTCCAACACCCTAGCCCAAAGGTTCCTAGAATTTATAAACTCAAATGCTATGGAACAACTTGTTACCACTCCCACAAGAGGGGAAAACATACTGGACCTGATCATCACCAACATGGGGACTCTATGCTCCAGACCAGAAGTGTATCCCTCACTGGTAAGATCAGACCATAAACTAATCTCACTGGATATTCACATCCCTACCCCACCCCTGCCCAGAAAACCACAGTGAAAACTTCTAAAGCAAATTTCACACTTCAAAACTGAGGTGGAATCCTTCAAAGCCCCCGGCCTGTGGAAAATACAGCCCAGACCGCAGAATCCTTTATAAACGCATTCTATGAACACCTTCAGGAATGCATGGATCATGCGATCCCAAATAAAACCAAGACCCAATCCTCCAAAGGCAGACGTCCTGTCTGGTGGACCCCAGCCATAAACAAACTATACAATAGAAGGAGGAAGCTACTAAATGATAGAGCAAAATCCCAAAAAGGGAAGGCATCACTGATCAGTATTAGCAAAAAACTACGGGCACTCATAAAATTGTCTAAGGCCAGCTTTGAAAGAAAATTGCACAGGACACTAAGGATAATCACAAGGCTTTCTTTAGTTATGTTAGGAACCTGGGTGGTAATTCCCAGATATGCTCAGAATTAGTCCAAAATGACAAAAATACACCAACCCACAGACATTGCCAACATCCTAGCTGACAGGTTCAGCAAACCCTCCCTCCCCACCAAAAGGGCAAATATCTATCCCAGCAGAGTGCTGCCCCTGACATCTCAGATGCTCAGGTAAGAGCCGCCCTCCAAAGCAAAACACAGCATCAATGGGACCAGATGGTGTCCCGGCTGCATCCTACATGAACTCCAAGAAGAGCTAAACCCAAACATAAAACTACTGTTCAATCTCAGCCTTACTACAGGATATGTGCCCAAAGAGTGGCGTGACAGCAACAGTGGTCCCTCTCCATAAAGGTGGTGCCTCAACAGATCCTGGAAACTATCGCCCCATAAGCCTGACTAGCTTGGTCTGCAAAGCTATGGAAAGGATCATCATGGACCTCATAAATAAAGATATTGGGACCTACAAACACTGGATCCTACCCAGTTCGGCTTTGTTAAGGGCAGATCCTGCCTCTTAAACCTGGTTGATTTCTTTGAAACAGTCACCAAGGCCATTGACGAGGGAAGGTGGTCCACACAGCCTACCTGGACCTCGCAAAAGCCTTCGATACAATACCCCACTGGCATTATAGATAAGCTCACCAGCTTAAATATAAACCCCTATGTCACTAGATGGATTGCAAACTGGCTCAAGGACAGAACCCACATGGTTAGAATTGCTGAGCCATGTCAGACTCCAAACCAGTTACAAGTGGTGTCCCACAAGGCTCAGTCCTGGGACCCTCTTGTTCGGTATATATTTCTCGAGGTACAGGCCAACACGGAAGGACTGTGGCTGACCAAGTTCGCAGATGACTGCAAACTGGGCGCCATAATCACTCTCCAGCCGACACAAGCATCCTCCAAAAGGGCCTCATAGAAACAGACAACTGGTGCCAGAGCCATGGCCTCAAGCTAAATGCCAAAAGTGTATAGTCATCCCTTTGGCAAAACAGTGCTCACAAATTACCACATAGGTGGTAATCCATTAAGTACAGAAGAAGTAATTAGGGACCTGGGGACCCAAGTTGATAGCAACTCTCATTTGACAACCACGTACAAAGTGGTTAGAAAAACATTTTATATAGCCCACCTAATCATGAAGGGATTCACATCTAGATCAGGGAGGTCATCGTGCCTCTTTACTCATCCCTCATCAGGCCCATAATTGAGTACAATGCCCCTTTGGGATGTACCTTACCAGACACCTGCAGCAACTGAAAGACCCCAAAAGTACCTCACCAAGAGGATCAAAGGGCTCAAACAGATGCCATATGCTGCCCGTTAAAGAAACTCCAGCTCTACTCAGTGGCATACCGCCTGTTCAGAGGCGATCTGTGCCTGACGAGCAAAGCCATGTCCAACCCGAATTAATGGACATGCTGCACCTCAGAAAATCCAAATCCCATCGAGCTACGCCGAGAGACTTGAACCTCAGCACTGAAATAAATAGGACATGCTGAGGGACAGATTCATAACCCAGAGGTTCTTCACTCTGGAATAAAATCCCAGTCCAGGTTAGGCAGA
Source organism: Protopterus annectens (assembly GCF_019279795.1). NCBI lineage: Eukaryota > Metazoa > Chordata > Ceratodontiformes > Protopteridae > Protopterus > Protopterus annectens. The sequence goes on from NW_025050523.1 coordinate 9,600, forward strand.
GTCCCTCATTGACTCTCTTCAAGAGGAATCTTGATGACTGGATGGGAGATCATAGGTTTACCCCGGTATCACTTCTGTGTCACTGTTAGACAGAGGCACAGTATACCAACCTCAAAAGGGCATAGCAAAATTAATTTAAAATGGATGGCGAAAGCCTAATACACTCTGGCTAGGCTTATAAATACCCTATAGGGCAGATAGCCTAGTATGAACCTATGAACCTTTGGCTCTTCCCCCACACCCTTGTAGCTGCCTGAATTCCACAAACACATCTCTGATGGTACTGACTATTTGGTTTGAATTTAGCCTAAGATTCTCTCACTTTAAGTGCCACATAACTACCTTTCCACCCATATAGGATACATATACGTGCAGTAATAGGCTCTCTTCACATAACGCTTGATAGTCTCCCCAAACTCTCCAGTGTCTTGGACTCACTGCCCTCTAGGTCCTAATCCTCCTCCCTCCATCTGCAAACAATCCTGTACCTCCTGTCCATCTCTCCTTCTGTCCCCTTCCCCTTACATCCTTCCTTCCAAGGAAGTCCATCTCTTCTGTCTTCTCCCTCTTAGCCATCCTTCCTTCCAAGGAAGTTTACTAGGGGAACCCTGTTGGCGTAGGTGCCATTTTCAAACTGTCCTTGCCTCCCTATATAGATGCTGCTGCTGCTGTGCTTGCTAGCTGCAGTTAGTGGTAAGGAATTTGTACTGTTATTTTTTTATTTCTGCACATGTAATAGTATCTACAAATCATGGCAAGGAACTGTAGAGTGTTTTAGAGTTAACTCTGCTTTCAGGAAATAACCAACCCACAGGCAAGTGGAAACCATGAGTAAAATCTATACATCAGAGGTTTTAGATAACCATGTCACGGCTGTAAATTGTGTCTGTATTGCCTTATCTTTAGAAAACAGTAAATGCAAGCTGCATACTAGCTTCTATATTTAGTTTATCAGCACTGCGTTGCATGTAAAATACTTGGAATTAGCCTGATTATTGTCCTTATCTTTTATAGGAAACAGTTTATTTTGATTTAACACCATTGCATGTTAAAATACTTGAACTAGCCTCCATTTAGCTCTTTATCTTTTGGTGTTGCATGGTGCAAGCTGTACTAGTTCCTTTAGATAAACAGCGTTACATTCTGTATGCTGGCTGTTGCATACTTGAATTGGACTGATTACTGGCCTGCATACCATCCAAGTGCATTGCCTTATATTTTATGAACAGTAAAGGCAAGCGCACAACAGCTCCTTTAATTAAACAACATCGCAAGCTGTATGCTGTCTGATATATAATTGAATTAGCCTGATTATTTCTGGATACCGGCTTACTTAACATCCAAGTGTATACATAATAGCCGCGCAAGTATATCTATCTGTCAGCATTGCCAGCCGTTAAAGTGGTAATTCACTGTTGGCTTAAATCGCGTAATGGTTACTGCAAAGGTTGTCTATAATATAGCATAGCGACTCCCACTTGCATTGGATATAGCTTATTAATGTTATGATTAGTTGAAAAAAAACTAAGGGTAATGCTGCTCAGTACCAGAAGTCTAAACCTCAAGATGCACGCACTTGAAGCCCTCCTCAGTATGGAGAACATCAATGTCTGTGCAGTGACTGAAACCTGGTTCAAGGCTCCTGAGAGCACCCAAGAACTACCATGTTATACCCAATATCATGTTTTTCGGCCCAAAAACTTGGACCAAACCACAAAAGGAGGGGGAGTATCGATATTCATCAAAGATACCCACACCTCCAGGTTAGTGGCAATGCACGAAGCATCAGAGACCATCCAGGTACAACTAACCATAGGCAAAACTGCCCTACAGTTTGTAGCATGCTACAGACCACCGTCTCAAACTCAAGAACCCCACTCAGCCTTCCTGAAGACACTGGAGAGTATGAATGTCTCTCCAAATACCATCATATTGGGAGACTTCAACTACCCAAACATAGACTGGGAACATTACTCAAGCCCAAACACCCTAGCCCAAAGGTTCCTAGAATTCATAAACTCAAATGCGATGGAACAACTAGTCACCACTCCCACAAGAGGAGATAATATACTAGACCTGATCATCACAAACATGGGGATACAATGCTCCACACAGGAAGTATACCCCTCATTGGTGAGATCAGACCATAAATTAATCTCACTGGAAATCCACATCCCGGCCCCACCCCCTGCACAAAAATCCACAGTGAAGAATTTCTCAAAAGCCGACTTCACACTTCTTAAGACTAAAGTGGTATCCTTCAAGGCCCCTGGGCCAGTAGAAACCACAGCCCACACCACTGAATCCATTATAAACGCCTTCTACGGACACCTTCAAGAATGCATGGATCATGCAATCCCTAATAAAACCAAGACCCTTTCCCCCAAAGGCAGACGTCCTGTCTCGTGGACCCTAGCCATTAACAAACTTTACAACAGGAGGAGGAAGCTACTACATGACAGAGCAAAATCCCTAAAAGGGAAGGCATCTCTGATCAGTACTAGCAAAAAACTGCGATCACTCATAAAATCATCCAAGGCCAACTTTGAGAGAAAAATTGCAAAAGACACAAAAGACAATCACAAGGCCTTCTTTAGCTATGTTAGGAACCTGGGTGGAAACTCCCAGATATGCTCAGAGTTAGTCAAAAATGACACAAAATACACTGAACCCACAGACATTGCCAACATTCTGGCAGACAGGTTCATTGCAAATTTCTCTGCCCCCTCCTCCCCAAAAGGAGAAATAGCTGTCCCAGCAGAGTATAGCCTCCCTAACATCTCAGATGCCCAGGTGAGAGCCGCCCTCTCCAAAGCTAAAAACACAGCATCAATGGGACTGAACAGTGTCCCAGGCTGCATGCTACATGAACTCCAAGAGGAACTAAACCCGCACATAAGGCTGCTGTTTAATCTTAGCCTTACTACAGGATATGTACCCAAAGAGTGGCGTACAGCAACAGTGGTCACACTCCACAAAGGAGGTGCTTCTATGGACCCTGGAAATTACCGCCCCATAAGCTTGACGAGCCTGGTCTGCAAAGCTAAGGGAAAGGATCATTATGGAACTCATAAACAAAGACATTGGGGACCTACAGACACTGGATCCTACCCAATTCAGCTTGGTCAAGGGCAGATCCTGCCTTTTGAACCTGGTCGACTTTTTTGAAATGGTCACTAAGGCCATTGATGAGGGTAAGGCAGTTCACACAGCCTGCCTTGACCTTGCAAAAGCCTCCGTTACAATACCCCACTCGGGCATCATAGACAAGCTCACCAGCTTAAATGTTAACCCATATGTGACAAGATGGGTTGCAAACTGGCTCAAGGACAGAACCCACAAGGTCAGAATTGCGGGAGCCATGTCAGACTCTAATCCTGTCACAAGCGGTGTCCCACAGGGCTCAGTCCTGGGACCCCTCTTGTTCGGCATTTATTTTTCCGAGGTGCAAGCAAACACAGGAGGATTGTGGCTGGCAAAGTTTGCAGATGACTGCAAACTGGGCACCATAATTGATACTCCAGCGGACACAAGCATCCTTCAGAAAGGCCTCATAGAAATGGATAATTGGTGCCAGAGCCATGGCCTTAAGCTGAACGCCAAAAAATGTATAGTCATACCCTTTGGGAAAAACAAGGTACCCATAAATTACCACATAGGTGGTAATCCATTAAGTGCAGAAGAGGTAATTAGGGACCCAAGTTGACAGTAACCTCTCATTTGACACTCACATTGCCAAGGTGGTTAGGAGGACCTTCTAT
>NW_025050524.1:0-13756 GCF_019279795.1 Protopterus annectens
ATATAAAAAAAGTCATAGAAAATAGAATATGGTTGACCCTCCTATAGTCCTCAAAACATATTGCCTCCATAGTATCTGGTTAACCCTTCCAGGATATACATATATATATATATATATATATATATATATATATATATATATATATATATATAATCATCAACAAACCCCCAAAACACACAGACCAGTAGTATCTGGATGACCCTGCCAGGAAACAAAATGCAGAAAGTATCTGATTGACCCTCCCAGGGAAAAAATGAGACCTTACCTTACACACTAACCCAATCTCTGTCTCTCCACTCTCTCCCTCGGAACTAAAGCACAGAAATACAAGAGTAACAGGGCTGATTAGCAGTCCCATCAGTCAGCTTTCTTTTTCTTGTGGTTAAAACCACAATCACTTCTGGGCATCTTCAAATTCTGGCTGCAGTCTTCCCAATCCAGACTATTTTTAAAACAGTCCAGAGATGAAAAAAATAGTTTTTTCTTTCTTTCTTTTTTTTTAACAGTAGAACTCAAGCAGACATGTGCACTGCTCCAAATTCTGCATATTACAGACTAGTTGCAGTTTGAACTGCTACTAGTGTGTAAAGATTTAATAATTCATTTTTTTTTAGTTTTGGAGAAAGTTGGGGGGGCGGGGTTCAGACTAGCAGTCCGATACCACAAGCTGCCACTGGCTATTTTATTTTATTTTATGTTATTTCTTACATTTTCATTTTCCTCTGTTGGGTCCTAGTGCCTGCCATATTTTACCACCCACTCCAGATAACTGTACTGAAATGTGTACAGTAAGCATGCCTCCTGACATCCTTGGAGACAGGTGAAGGCCTTATTTGGACTTGCTGAATACTATAAGAAGCTATTGCCTAAATCTGTGACCATTGTTTGTCTTTTCATAGATCTCACAAGAGCGAAATCTGCTGACAAGGTATAGAGGTATCTTGAACTGGATAGAGTATTTAATCAGCTAAAGGAGTAGATATTGAGTTCTGATCCCATGGCTATGTGACTCTTTAAATTATTGTTTTATATTTTATGCCCTGTGTCAATGGTAGATTTTGTTGGTACTTTCCCAAGACAGCAGAAAGTTGGGAAATAGAGACAGGTTATATTCTGCCAATGAAAGTAGTATGCAAAGCTATAAAGCAGAAATCCTCGCCTTGAAGTGTCATCCGATTGGTGAGGACGGTTTAGTGTAGTTATGTATGATACTCAACCACGTACGCAATGTCTAAGTAAACAAGCTAATGTCAATCCATCATTGTGCCAGTGGACATTATATCCTCCCTAACTTTGAATACAGGCGATGATCCACAGCCCCATCTTCCCAACAGGAAATATAGATGGGTTGCTGAGGACCTACAAACCATTATTAGCGACTGCAAAATCTCTGGTTTTGTACAAGGAAGAAAGTATATTTGTATCCTCTTGGTTATGGTAAATTGGTAATGTATCTTTAGGAGTGTGTCCTGACAGTGTGGAGTGTGTGAAAGGAAGCCCCACAACAGCTAAGCCCTGATTATTGATTAATATGGTTTATAAGCAAGTAGTTTGGAGAGCTTCAGAAAGGATGAGCTGGAGCTTACCCAGAAGATTCAAAAACCATGGCAGCTGAAAGGCCTTTCAGAGCTCACTGTCAGATTATACTTGGAAGAATTATCTGGAATATAAAGCTATGATTGAAATGTTTGAGGCCTACAGCCTGGGGCTTCCAAAGACAGCGTATTCCTTGTGGAGCTGTGAGAAACTATTGTATTGTTTATGACAAACAAAAACAAAAAAAAAACAGGTGAAGTTGTTGTGTTTTGTTTTAAGATAAATAGTCTAATATTTGAATTATCCTGTGAATCTGGAAAGTAAGCATGTGTTTTACATAAGTCCTACCTCCAGAGTCTCCTTGAATTTTATATGTTTTGAATTAATGACGTGACAAGTGTGCTCACAGATGGTCTGTATGGATAGTTCCCTTTTTCTTGTGCTAATACATTTTAGTGATGTTTTCATTAGGAAAGGACAGGACAATGTTTTACTACGGAAAACACTCCATGCACCTTTAAGATAGGAATTATAATAACCTTATAAAGAGAGCAGGAAATGCATACAATTCAGAGTTCTATTAAAAAATATTTAGAATTTGATTATGAAGGTTTTTTAGCTTCATTTATTTAACCTGCATACATTTTATTAAAGAAAGTATTTTGTCCTACTTTGCTCAGGTGGCTGATGCTGCAGGTGTGGTGGTTGGCCATACCAGTCCTGGGAGGGAAGGTATTAGGAAGAGATGTAATTCAGCCCAGCAAGAAGCCAGAGTTGAAAGCAAAGATCTTTGTCAGGCTTGACATGTGGGAGGGCTAAGAGGTGGGTTGCACCATGTCTGTAAGGAGCCCAGGGTGACTGCATTCTGTTCCTTATTGATACCACACATGAACAGCATGATTTCCGCGATGTTGAGAGGAATGGTAGGGTAGTAACCAATGTTGACTAAGTGCTCCGCATGACCATAAATGAAGGCTCACCGTGGTATGTCTCAGCGCTTCATGTGAGGTACTCACTCCTTAGGGGTTACAGTTGTGCATCAAGGCCACTTTTTTGATGTCATGAGGGTCTCATCTGGCACTGGGTTCAAGAGGGTACAGACTAGGAGAAGTTATTGGGGAATCCAGAAGGCGTCAGACTAAGTAACTAGAGATCAGGAGTTTTTGCTGGAATGTCCCAAAGTTTTTGTCTCATAAGGCATGCAAGGGATGCAAACTGAAATCGTCCATAAATTGCACCATAGATATTAGCGTGTTTACATGCATGCAAGCGACTATATTTGTCATAATGTGCTGGACTGGCATCTTGTTTAGGTATGGCTGTTTGTTTCATACTTTCTGTAGGTCAGTGTATGCTCTTGGTCTTCTTGTGACCCAGGGTATTGTTATATGGAAAGTATGGGAAAATTAATGAAAGGATGACAGACATGAATAACTTGAGAATAAATGAGAGCGGAATGAACAAATGAAAGTTTTTGTCATATACTTGAAAATCTTCCTTTTCATTGATTCTTTGCATCAGAAGTAACTGTGTTCTGCTGCCCTTTCATTTGAAATACTGAGGTTCAGGATGTAAACTGGCCTTTTACTTTAGTGAATTCTATTCCACCCCTAGTGAAAAAAGCAGTAATGACATTGTTACCTCCTACACTTTTCTGGACCGTTTGCAAGTCGATATTCTATGACTTTACAGTGATTTAAGAGAAAACAAAAATATGTAAACACTTCTAGTGATGAAGACTAAGGGACAAAACAGGGGACTGCCTGGCTAAGGAATAAAAACAATATAAATCTTCATGTATATAGACAACTCTACAATCAAACAAAAAAGACAAATATTGTGCATGACAAAAAATCATACTAGTCCTACATTTATAGATAGCCACAAAACAACCTAAGAAATTCTACAGCCCTCTGTAATGTCATCTACTCAACCCAGGAAATAAAAATAATCTCCAATCCATACCCCAATATACCACCTCTTCAAAAAGCCACCAGATTCAATGCATACTTTATAGAGTCCATATCCAACCTAAAAGTAGACCCAACTCACCCACCTCAACTCATTACTTCTACATAATACCCCAATACTAACCTCTACACACCCACATTACACATGCACCCAACTCCTCAGTCATAACAAAAAAAAAAAAAACAAACCATCCCCAGCTTAATTTTCAGCTCATCCCTTTATATCAAATAAAAAACTACTACAAAAACCAGCCTTGTCCAACCTCAGCAGACAACCTCCTATCAAAAATATCTAAGAAGCTTCGCCACAGGGACATAGCATTCCCTCTTAGCATCTTAATTTATTTATTTATTTGACATTTGTTGACCGGGTTAGTCTGAATGGGCAGCTAGCCCTTTTTTCAGTGGATGCCAAGGGAGAAAAGCTGCACAAGTGATTTCAAACAAGTAGTAGTATTAGGTACAAAGATACAGAAAAGTACAGTGGTACAAAAAGAATAATCGAAAGAAGGTTTACTCTAAGTTATGTAGTAAATTACAGAAATACACAAATAACACTGTAGTGGGTATACAGAATATTTACAATCATGTAAAACTGAAATCAAGCAGTACAATCCCTGTAGGAGTGGGATCAGGTAAGGGTGAAAGAGGAGCTGTAACAGAGACAGAACTGGAGGAAGAGGGGATTAGTTACATAGGAACTTACGGAGGAGGTAGGTAGGATTCATAGTTGGATATGAAGTGGTGAAGAAGAGTTGAAATTTAGCTTGGGAGTAGACAGAGAGAGAAAAAGAGATTTTGGTGTAATGATGGTTATGAGTGATAAGGTGCACACTAGGAGGTGGTTTCTGAGTTAGTTCCAAGTAAAAGGGCATGGGACTAAGGAGGCAATGTTAGAGGAGTGGTTAAGCAGTGACAAATCCAAGAACTGTTCAGATAGTTTTCATAGCAACCTTGAATTTTTGTGGAGTGATAGATAACATCTCCTTTTTCGATTCTAAAGGAAAGTTTTGTTCCCCAAGAAACTAGAGCAGGGAAGTATCTGTTCAGTTGTTGCCCCATTTTGCTTTGGGTTTGTAGATTTGGAGGAGGTTCTGGCCAGAGCTATGGAGACCTTGGGGTATATAGGGAGATAGAGAGGCAATATCTGGGCAATAGATGGGCTGGTACAGTAAGGTCTGGTGTATATGATCTCTGACAGTTGCCAAGTTAAGAGTAGTTGGGGTGAGGGAATTCTAGCCAGTTTAGTCTTTTGAGGGCAAGACAGCTGTGGGAGTTGTGGGGTTGACCTGTGGTGAATTTGGCAATTCTCTTTATATGTTAATTTGAATTTCTCATTAGGAGGAGGCGGAACATATGGATGGGGCCCAATTCTGAGATTCACACAGTAGGCTTGGAAGTGAGGTAAGCATGGGATAAGGAGATTTTGGATTTGGTAGTGAGAGAGATTTTTTGTTTTCAAGGTACAGAAGGCCACCTAACTTTTCTGTGTTTTCTTAATGTTGGAGACATGCAGATCAAATTTAAAGGTGGTCACCTATGGTGTCTCCTAGCAGCTTTAGTGTGAGACTCAACAGAGATAAGTGTATTGTTGGTTGAGGATGATAGGGAAGGAGTGGGGATTTAAGATGGTTCATAGTTTTGGTGGTGAAAAGGCAGTTTTATGTTTTTGGGTGGTGATGGATGCTGAGCATTTTAAATTGACAATAAGGCATTTTTGAGTGAGAGACTCAATGTAGAGACAGATCCATAGCTAAATCACTGTCCTTAACCTATGGAAAAAATCATAACATTATCTCCTTTACATAAGGGAGGCAAACTCCACTGACATCACAAACTTTTGTCCTATATTGTGAAATCTTGGCCTCCCCTCTCTAAGATTCTAAGAAAATGTATTGCACCTACAACTTCTCCACGTCATCTTACACACAACTTAATCTATTTTCCCACACTCAATATGGATTTAGACTTGCACACAGTACCTCTCAACAGAATCTTATTATCTTTCTTCATGGACTCTGTCAACAAAGACCTGTGACACTGGCAAACTTCGTATCTACCAGAGATATTTCTAGATTTGTCAAAAGAATTTGACATGTTATCTCACCTCAGACTCCTTAAAGAACTTTCCAGCATTGGTCTATCCTCCTCACTCACTTCAGTTGTTTTCCTAGCTACCTAGCTGTCCAGGCATCAAGCAGTAAAATGGCGAGGGTTCTATCTCCCCATATCACATCATCTCCACAGGTATACCTCAAGGATCCATCCTTGGCCCCATTACTATTTAATGTCTTCATCAATAGCATACATCCTCCTGTGAGCACTCTAATCCAATATGCAGATGACTCCACCTTATCATCTGTATCAGACACATTAATTCACCTACAACACATAACGAAGTACAATGAGCTTTCTCTTCCATATTAGAAACATGGCTTTCCAATGCTGAACTCGTACTGAACCCCCAGAAAAACCCAAAAGCTCCTTCTCTTCATCCTACAAACCTCTCTAGCTCCAACAAAACAAACTTCAAGATCTTTTCATCCAACAATACTGAATTTAATTGGTTCATCATACCAAACTACTAGGTGTCACAATTAACTTGATAATCTCAAGTTTGACCCTACATACAAAACAGTATTCAAAAAAAAAAATCACAAAAACTAGGCATGCTTTAAAGGAATAAAAAGCACTTCTTTACAAACAGTTCTGGCCACAAACATACCTCTTGACTTTACTGTTATATGAATCCCCAATTCTAACTAACTTACAGACCTCCCTATGAAAAAAAAAGCTAGAAACCTGCTATAACAAAATTGCCAAATTTGCCATAAATGCAACCCCTCCTAACTTATCACTCTAAAGTCCTACATTAGCTAAGATGAGCTTTGAACTCTCCTTCCACCTCCAATACATACAACTTACTAAGGTATACAAAATCATTCACAAAGACATTGGTAATCTCCAAACTCTGGATCCCACCAGTTTGGGTTTGTAAAAAGGCATGATCATGTCTCCCGTAAACCTGATAGGACTTCTTTGAAGCAGTCACCAAAGCCACGTGTAGACCAGGGTAAGGTGGTTCACACAGCCTATCTAGATCTTGCCAAGGACTTTCCACACCATCCCCACTCTGGAATTATAGATAAACTCACTAAAACTAGGTACTAAATCTATGTCACCAAGATGGGTTTGCCAACTGGCTCACCGACAGAACCCACACTGTGAAAGTAGCAGTGGTACTCCAAAATCTGACTTCAGACCAGTGACAAGTGTGAGTACCATAGGGTTCAGTCCTGGTTCCTCTCCTGTTTGGTATCTACTTCTCTGAAGTACAGAGGATGCTAACACAGAAGGTCTTTGTAGCTAATGAAGTTCGCATGAATTGACTGCAAACTAGGAGCCATAATCAAAACTCCCTCCCGATGTGAGACATCCTACAAAAGGGCCTCACTGAGACAGATGCCTGGTGTCAAAGCCATGGCCTCAAGCTCAATGCCAAAAAGTGCATTGTCATCCCTTTGGTAAAACTCTGTACCCATGTGAACTACAACATAAGCGGTAGTATACTTAACACCAAAAGTGTGATAAAGAGACCTTACAGGTGGGGACACAGGTGTACAATAGTCCTTTGATAATCACATCGCCTGGCAGTAGTTAGGAAATCGCTTCTGCATTGGCACACCTCTATCACAAATGGTTTATCATCCAGAGAAAAACAAGGTCATTGTTCCCCACTCATCACTCATTAGACCCATTATAGAGTACAACACCCCTTTTGGTATGTACCTCACAAGACATCTACAACAACTGGAAAGGCCACAGAAATACCTCACAAAGAGTATTACCAGCCTCAAACAGATGCCCTACGCAGACCGTCTCAAAAATCTCCAGCTTTACTCTGTCGAATATCGCCTACTCAGAGGTGATCTCTGCCTAACATACAAAGCTATGTCAAACCCAGAGCTGTTGAACATGCTCCACTTAAAGAAATAATGCTGCATCTTCCTATTATCAGGCTTTACATATAATTTATGCTTGAACACTATGACATTATTATGTATTTTAAGTTCTCATTCTGACAAACTAATGTGTTGTTTTCATATTTGTGCTTGAATGTTATGACTTTATTGTGTTTATCTAGTTTTTTTGTTCTGTTAACCATATGTATCTGGAGCTTTTTTCCCTTGGCATCCTCTAAAAATGGGTACCTCATGACATAGTCAGACTTACCTGGTAAACAAATGTGAAAGAATGAAGGAAAGAAAGAAAGAAATAAAGAATAAATAAAAAAAAGGTTGGTTAATAAAGTATCCCAGAGAGTGTGAGAAAAGTAGTGCCATTGTTTGTTTAACACAGGCATGCTCAAATTACTTAAAACTACATTTCAATAACTGAATTTATGATTTCTATAAAAAACTGTACATGCAAATGTTATGTAGATATTTCAAAATGAAATTTTCACCTTTCCCAAAGACACAGGTCATTTCTCTTTCATTAGTTTATTTTTTAAACATACTACCACAAGTGAAATATTTTTAAAGACAATGTTAATGGTTCTGACACAATTTGCAATGATATTGTCACTCGTCCCTCTCTAACATAGATGATAAGCATACGAGGTAGTTTGTTTAGATGCTTTATTACATAGAAACACATCAGGATGGATAGTAGTATCATAAAATAGAAACAAACTGATTAACAGACAGACCTTACATACATACATGCGTACATCTCAACAGCTTACTACAAAAAAGCAGTGAGGCTCACATGTGCTCAGTATTTATACACTTGTGCTAGCCCTTGGATAGCTTCTTAAAGATACATACACACACATTGATCTACAGCCTCCCTCTTAAAAAGATTGACCTTAGCAGAAAACAACACTGGAGTCAGACATGCAGTATTATAGACATTAGAAACAAACACAATGTTCATGTCCAAAGTGGCATGTATCTATAACATGGTCTGTAAATATGACCAGATCTGGTAATATAGTAATTGGAGGGTGGCCTAATGGTTAAGGTGTTTGCCTCACAAATACAAGGTGTAGGGTTTGAGTCTCACAAGGGATAATTGGCTAGGCTTAAAATGGCTTGCAAGGGCAGTTAGCTTAGTACTAACCTATGAATCTTTATTGGGTTTATGAATAAGCAAAGTCTTCTGTGAACAACTCATATCAGAAACTTCTGGATTCTTCACAGGAATGGGAATATTTTCTGTAACTTCCTCTGGAACTGGAAAATAAAGAGTCTTTCTCACAGGCTATGTGCTGTGGTATAGGCTCGAACACCAGCATCAAATACTTCTGATTTTGCCTAAACAAGAAGTTGCGATCTCGGCTCTGGGCAAATATTCTTCATGACTCCAATTTGATCATAACTTTTGGATGTCTGCATTCTTACCACTTCTCCTTCTCATAATGGAGTGAATGGTTTGCTGGTTTTATCATAGTAGAACTTCTGCCGGAGTTCGCAACGCTTCTTCTATGTGGATTGGCTTTCATTGACCTGTTGTTCTTGACTTTGCATGAAACCAGTATAAATTGACTACTGATTGGTAAACATGGTTCTGGTTTGTCTCAACAGAAATCTCTGGGCAGGTGGCCAAGATGTTTATCATGAGGAATATTTCTGAGAATTCAAGAGATTCAGGGAAAACATCACTACTGTATCATTTTGACTTCTCTAGTAACTGTGTTGCACTTCTTGAACTGCATGTTATATGCCAAACCATTTGACTGTGAATACTCTGAGCTACTCTGACATGAGTAAAGTCCCACTCTTTGGCAAATCCTTTAAACTGTTGACAGTAAATTGCATGCCATATTGTCAGAAATAACTTTAAGTGCGTGGACTACCATGGACTGCAAAATGATGCTAATTTAGTAATGACAGTACTGGATGCAAGGTTAGAAAGGAGGTAAATCTTGAACCAGTTTGAATAAGAGTCTACTAACACCAAATAATGTTGACCGTTCCACTTTCCGAAGATATCGAGTGGCTACTGTCGAGCCAAAGGTGAAGTTCAGGAATCTGGTTCAGCTGAAGTGGTTCTATTCTTCCTGTTACTGTGGCTTCGGAGTGCTGGTTACACATGGAACAAGATGAAAGTACTCTCTCAATGTCTTGTGACATAGAGTTGAAAGGCCAAATTACTGGGCCCTCCTTCGCACTTCTTTTTGGTAGAATCCATTCCTGGTTGACAACAATGCAAGATAGTAATGTACTCTTTTTGCAGGGACTTTGGAACAATTACTTTCGGACCTTTCTACATGATGATGCCATTGTCAGACAACATCTCATCTCTGTATGCGGAAAAGCACAGGCTGCACTTCTTGAAGTGAAACTAGATTGCTTTGATGGCCATCCTTGCTTTTGATGATAAAGTGTGTGAGCCTCTATATAAAGTGGATCTGTGGCTGTGTGATCCTCTCAGCTCATCAAGACATGTGGAAGAAACATTCCTCACTTTCATGACTTCAAAATCAAGGTTCACATTCTTATGCTGTTCAGTGCTGTTTCTGGGCAATATATCAGCAAGATAAAGAAGTTTTCCTTTCTTGTAGACAATAGTGAAATTATACTTTTGCAATCTCAACATCATATGTTGCAATTTGGCTGGAACTGAATGCATAGTGACTAGAGGTTGGTGGTCTGTTTTGATCTGGATATGTCTGTCATAAACATAATCATGGAACTTTGAACATGCAAACATAATTGCCAAAAGCTCTTTCTCAAACTGAGCGTACTGCATTTCAGTACTTGAAGGGTAAGAGTTTCGATGCATAGTCAACAAGATGACCCTCTTGTAGAATGACTGTACCTATACCAAATCTCAAAGCATCACATGAAAGAGTAACTGGCTTGTGAACATCATAGTATCTGAGAGTTGGTAGACTGGCAATTCTCTGTTTCAGTACATCAATTGCTCTTTGGTGCTGTTCTAACCAATACCATGATACCTCTTTACATGTCAGCTCTCTGAGTGGTGCTGAAAGTTGGCTCAAGTCTGGAATGAACTTGCCTAGATAGTTAACCATCTCAAGAAAACAGTGCAGGGCTTGAACACTGTCTGGAGCTGGCATCTCGAGAATGGCTGTTTGCTTAGAAAGGTCTGGTTGTAGGCCTGAACTGGTAAATAAATGACCAACATAAGTAACCTCTTGTAGCCTGAATTTGGATTTCTGTGGGTTGAGCTTTCACTTTATGTCCTCCTTCCAGAACTTTTCTGAGGTTTCTGTCATGTTCAGCTTCATCATTACCTCCTACTAGCACATTGTCTACTATAATAGCACAAGGATACCCAGAAAAAATTTGTTCCATTGCATGTTGAAGGACGCCACTTGGAGAATTTATCCCAACTGGCATTCTCTTTTTTTTTCAATAATAATTCTTTATTTTATTTTTTCCAAACAACTAATACAGTACTACCAACTACTTACAATATGTGCATGAATGCTTCCAACAGTTACATAAAATCATTATAGAAGAAAAAAGAACTAGTAACTATATAAGACTTATCTCAATAAAATTCAACAGTTATTCAGTTTTTCCTGGAGAATAGAGGAATGGAACTTTAAGCTAATACAATGTTAAAGATTTGTTCCCATATTTTTGTATTGTTTACATTTTTCTTATGATCACTAATTAGAAATTTATGTGCTAGAATATGTTTGGTGGCTACTATCTTGAAAATTTTCCATGTCTGTAAAGGGTTCAACCAATTGGAAGCTATATATAACTTCATCAACAAAAAAATATTGACTAGTATAATTCTTTGGGTTCTTTCCAAGTTGGGTGGTGGAATATGCAACATCGTAAATTCCCGGGAGAGTGTGGAATGTTGATATCCCATTTTTTGTAGTTGAAATTTCAAGGAATTCCAGAGTCTGAAAATACATTTACAACTCCAAAACATATGTAGGAGGTTGGCCGTTTGATCTATACGATATGGGCATTTTGGTGAGTTCTTTGAGTTAAATTTGTGTAGAGTGAGACGCATATAATACGCATTATTAAATATCATCAATTGGGTAAATAATAGCTTCCGAAGGGACACAGATTTTATGGTTAAGTGAGTTGCTTCTAGTATTTTACTTTCTTCAATCGTCAACATTTTTTTCTCTCTCAGTATTTGAAAATTAATATTTGATTATTATATTTTATTTCTTTAATCAAACCATATGCTGCAGTTATATATTTACATTCCTGTGTAAGGGTTTGCCATAAGTTCCACATGTTTAAGTCTTCTTCTTTTAATAAGATAACCTCTTTTTACTAAGATAACTTATTGATAGGTCTTTTAATTGTCTTATTATAATTAGATACGATTTGGGGAGATTCAACTCTTCTAAAATATTGTGAGTCGGGATACCTAAAAAAGGATATAAATCAAATAGAGGTTAGAAATTGAATTATAAGTGGGCATTTCTTAGGTCTACTGGTCAGCTGATTACCAATTTTCAGATTTGGTTTTTGTGAAATGGCTTGAAGAATCATCATGAAACTTTAAAAGGATTTTAATGAGTTGGTGGAAAGATTTTGTAATGCTGAAACTATATATGTTTGATAACATATGGTTTCAACAACGGTACCCTTTTAAGAGTATTTTTTGTTTAAAAAGCTGCAATGCCTTGCAGTTAATGTCAATTCCTTGACATGTTTATATGATTAAGAACCAGCCATTTGGGAAAACCCATTTGGTGTTATACCCATCCCGAAAGTTAATTATTCTTAAAAGTCTATTGGTGTTTATTATTAAATAATATGTTTCGAAATTAGGTAGATCCAACCCTCCCCTATTTTTTTGGAAAGCCATCAATTTATCATCCCACGCATATATATCCTAACTTTTCTAGGTTCCCTAAGTAGAAATCAAAAGCTAGTTCTGTATGAAGCTGTTTAAAGAATCATTATTTGGCGTATTTTGAACTTGTGAGCACTCTAAAAATATATAGTAATCTATCTTAGTATATTCATTTTAATAATTGAAGTCTTCGCCATTATTGGTAATTTCAGATTATCCCATCTTTTCATCAGGATACCGCCATCTGCTCCCAGTAAATAAAAAAAAAAAAAAAAAAAAAAACCTGTCAACATTATCGGATAAAATCTCTGTTGTCTGTTGAGAAAACCTCTCCTAGAGTATTTGTATTTTTTCTTCTGATTTTTACCTGCCCTACTCAATGGTAGTATAGTGAAAAAGGTGTAGGTAAGTGTCTCTTTAATGGGAATATCTTAGTTTTTTTAAAATTTAATTTTATAATTTGGAAAATTTTACTTAAATTCCTTCTACTGCCTTTTATTATTTGTATTAGGTATCCGAAACGGGATGTTGTGCAATAAATACTCAAATCATCTGCAAAAGCTTGTGCCATTGTGATATTACGCACCATAAATCCTTGGAGCATTATGAGAAATATTTTGTTTAATGTGCAAAATAGAGGTTCCAAATATTCTAAATTGGGACTATAACAAGGGAGATAAAGGACCCAGCCTTTGATGGGGTACCCATTTTTAATTTGAATGCTTTTGAAAGATTCCTGTTAATGACTAGATTTTGTATAGGATTGGTATATAATTTTTTTTAAAGTTGAAGTGAATTCTTCAGGTGGTATGTTAAAGCATTTGTTAAAATGTCAAATAAATATTCTAAGTTCACTCTGTCAAATGCTTTTTGGCCATCAATTATAAGTGCATAAAAGATTCTGTTTTTGCGGTAGCATGGGAAACTCAGCCGAAGGCAGCAGTGTTAATGTATCATCTCTGAGTTTGTCTGTATTTATAAAACATAAGGCTTGTTCATCAGATATTATAAAGGGTTAATTACCATTTTCAACCCTGTTATTGCCAAAATCGAGCGGTCATAATTTTCATATCTCCTCCCCTTTGATCTCATGAAGCTTCGAGCGCCATAGGCCCGGCGTAAGGCTCCTGCGCCCGGGCGGGGTGCAGTGAATAACCCGGCGCAGTAGCGCCATATGCATGGCGAATGAGAGTGCACCGCGAACCACAGACACGCGGCGAGGTGTAATTGGGTAGGCGCAGGACCCAGGTAGGATGCGCTCTGGATGTGGTGGCACCTAAGGCAGTAGGAGGGTGAGCAGAACCTTAATGTGCATTCCAACCAGCCACGGTCAGCTTCATATTAGTAATGGTATGCAGCCAGGTCTGGGCTGCAGAATGAAACGCATGCGTGAAGTATGCAACATAGTACCCGGCCCCAAATAAACAGAGAAGCAAATACAA
>NW_025050525.1:0-13181 GCF_019279795.1 Protopterus annectens
GTTGGTGAAAAGGTTAATGCAATAGATTTGTTGGCAAAAAATGCATTTTTTTGTACTGTCCTGATGAATGGTAAACCCACAAAGCTGAAAGTTGATACTGGTTCAAAGTGCAACGTTATGTCAGCAGATACATTCACAATAGTAAGAGCAGGTGAATGACTTAATTTGTCCAATTGTGCAAAGCTTGTTGCTTATGCAGTTGAAGAGATTCAACCCAGAGCTCAGTAGTGCCTTCATGATATTCACATGGGAACAGTTATAGGTTGCAGTTTTATGTTGTCAAAAGGCCAGTACAATTATTATTAGAACTTAGAAACAGTTTGAGAATGTAACGGCTTTCCTTTACCAAACAAGTCCATCATGTAAGCACATGTCCTAGTTCTAGTTTTCCCAATGCTATTTTCTCAGAATATGCTGATATCTTTGAGGTCAAGCTAGACAAACTTCCATTTGTGTACTCCTTGAAGTTAGACCCAGTGGTCAGTCCAGTGGTCAGATCAGTAGGAGTTCCAATGGCTATGCAGGACAAAGTCAAAGTCCAGTTAGATAAAACAGTGCAGCAAAGTTTGATATGTCCAGTCGCAGAACCAACTGAATGGATGTCTTCAATGGTGCATGCTCATAAGAAAATTTCAGATGAAATCAGTATATGCATTGACCCAAGACACTTAAACAAAGCATTAAAGTGCCCATATCCTCCTATGTATAGAGTCAAGGAAGTTGCTACCCTCATGCCAAATGACACTGTTTTTTCTGTCTTAGATGCAAAGAGTTCATTTTGGCAATTAATGCTTGATCGCAAATCTTCACTACTAAATACATTCAGTACCCCGTTTGGTAGATACAAATTTCTCAGAATGTTTTTTGGAATAAATTCTGTCAGTGAAGTGTTTCAGCGTGCATTGGAGCAATTTTTTTTTTCAGGCTATCGATGTGCTATAAAAAGAAGTTATGTCCTTACCATAACTTTCCATGTGAGTTGTTCATCTCGCCTTTTTGTTCTTACACGTGGGTCGGAGCCGATCCCTCTGCTCTGAATTGGCCACTTTTCAAGGTCAGACTCTCAGAGAAGCTCAAGACCTAGTGTATATCCCATGATGCTCTACTGTGAATCCCCAGATCTAGTATGCTGCAACCAAGACAGCCTACAGGAAGAAAGAAAACTACAGTGTCTACCTATGTAGGTAGCTATAAGATTGTAGAAGGAAAAAAGAAAAAAGGAATGTTTTATACAGACTGACAAACTCGACCAATCCACCAAGGCAACCATTTTGCTTGACTGGAGGGGGAAGGTGGGAATGTAAGAACTAAAAGGCGAGATGAACTACTCACATGGAACGTTATAGTAAGGACATAACTTCTTTATGTGAAGTTGTTCTATCTCGCCGTTTTGTTCTTACGCGTGGGTAGCATTCCAAGCACCGTGATCCTGGGTGGCTCACGGGAGAACATTCCTGAGCACAGTGCAACCAAAGGTAGCCCTGTCCCTGGAGGTCCTATCCACTTTGTAATGACTGATAAACTTGTGAGGTTTTGACCACGTGGCAGCTGCACAGATGGTATCTAAGGGCAAGCGAGATTGAGCATGAGCCAATGATGTAGAAACAACTCATGTAGAGTGGGCTTTGACGTTAGTTTCTAATGGTTGATTAGTGGAGCCATAAATGGATTTGATGCAGTCAAAGAGCCACTTAGACAATGTGATTTTTGATACTGTGAAACCTTTCTTATTCTCTGTGTAAGAGATGAAGAGTTGAACCGATTGTCTGAAATCCTTCGTTCTATCCAGATAGAACCTCAGTTGTCTGTGTACATCAAGCTTGTGTAACATATATTCCAGTCTGTTGATATGGTGTCTGAAGAAGGTTGGAAGCTCAATGGGCTGATTTAAGTTAGTTTCTGGAGATACCTTGGGAAGAAAGGTAGGATTAGTCCTGAGGGAGACCCTATCAGGGTGAAAAATCAAATATGGGGGTTTGGAGGACAAGGCTTCAAGTTCTGAGACCCTACGTGCAGATGTAATGGCTACCAGGAATATAGTTTTCCAAGACAAAAACTTTAAATGACAAGATGAAGCAGGTTCGAAGGGGGTGAGCATCAACTGGGATAAAACCAGATTCAAATTCCAGGGATAGACAGGATGCCTGATAGGTGGTCTGAGATGGTGGGTTCCTTTTAAGAATGCTTTACATAGTCTATGCGACATGATGTTAGAGTTGTTAAACCTTACATGGAAGTTGGAAATAGCAGCCAATTGAACTCTAATGGTGGCAGCTATTGCACCATCATGGAACAAGGAAGACAAGAACTCTAAGATAGGTTCATAGGTTCATACTAGGCTATCTGCCCTAGGGCATTTACAAGCCTAGCCAGAGTTGTTTGGCTTATGCCCCCTTTGAATTGAGTTTATTTTGCCCTTTTTAAGGTTAGATTACTGTGCCTCTGTCCAGCAGTGAAACAGAAGTAATCCCAGGGGTAAATCTACGATCACCCATCCACTCGTCAAGATTCCTCTTGAAGATGGTCAGTGAGGGGCTCTGCCTAACATGGACTGGGATTCTATTCCAGAGTGAGAGGAGCCTCTGGGTTATGAATCTGTCCCTCCAGCATGTCCTGTTTATTTCTGTGCTGAGGTTTAAGTCCCTCGAGCGCATAGCTCTAAGGGATTTGGATTTACTGAGGTGAAGCATGTCCATTAATTCTGGGTTGGACATAACTTTATACGTCAGGCATAGGTCGCCTCTAAGTAGGTGGTATGCAACTGAGCAGAGCTGGAGTTTCTTTAACTGAGCAGCGTATGGCATCTGTTTGAGTCCCTTAATCCTCTTTGTGAGGTACTTTTGGGGTCTTTCAAGTTGCTGCAGGTGTCAGGTTAAGTACATCCCAAATGGGGCATTGTATTCTATTATGGGCCTGATGAGGGATGAATAAAGGGGTACCATGACCTCCCTTGATCTAGATGTGAATCCTTTCATGATAAGGTGGGCTATATAGAAGGTCCTTCTAACCACTTTGGCAATGTGGTTGTCAAAGGAGAGATTACTATCAACTTGGGTACCCAGATCCCTAATTACTTCTTCCGTACTTAATGGATTACCACCTATGTGGTAATTTGTGGGCACTTTGTTTTTGCCAAAGGGTATGACTATACTCTTTTTAGCATTTAGCTTCAGGCCATGGCTCTGGCACCAGTTTTCCGTATCTGTGAGACCCTTTTGGAGGATGCTTGTATCAGTGGGAGAGTCAATTATGGCTCTCAGTTTGCAGTCATCTGCAAACTTGGTCAGCCACAGTCCTCCCATGTTAGCCTGTACCTCAGAAAAATATATACCAAATAAGAGAGGTCCCATGACTGAGCCTTGTGGGACGCCACTTGTAACTGGTTTTGAGTCTGACATGGCTCCAGCAATCCTGACCATGTGGGTTCTGTCTTTGAGCCAGTTTGCAGCCCATCTTGTGATGTAGGGGTTTATATTTAAGCTGGAAAGCTTATCTATGATGCCTGAGTGGGGTATTGTGTCGAAGGCTTTTGCGAGGTCAAGGTAGGCTGTGTGGACTACCTTCCCTTCATCTATGGCCTTGGTGACTGTTTCAAAGAAATCGACCAGGTTTAAGAGGCAGGATCTGCCCTTGACAAAGCCGAATTGGGTAGGATCCAGTGTCTGTAGGTCCCCAATGTCATTGTTAATGAGTTCCATGATGATCCTCTCCATAGCTTTGCAGACCAGGCTAGTCAGGCTTATGGGGTGATAGTTTCCAGGGTCCGTAGAGGCACCGCCTTTGTGGAGTGGGACCACTGTTGCTGTACACCATTCTTTGGGTACATATTCTGAAGTAAGGCTAAGGTTGAACAGCAGCTTTACGTGAGGGTTTAGTTCTTCTTGTAGTTCATGTAGGACATAATCCGGGACACCATCTGGTCCCATTGATGCTGTGTTTTTTGCTTTGGAGAGGGTGGCTTTCACCTGAGCATCTGAGATGTTTGGGGGGCAGCACTCTGCTGGGATAGTTATTTGCCCTTTTGGGGGGGAGGGGGGAGAAGTTTGCACTGAACCTGTCTGCCAGGATGTTAGCAATATCTGTGGGTTCAGTGTATTTTTTGTCATTTTGGATTAACTCTGAGCATCTCTGGGAGTTGCCTCCCAAGTTCCTAACATAACTAAAGAAAGCCTTGTGATTATCTTTAGTATCCTGTGCTATTTTTTTCTCGAAGCTAGCCTTGGAGGATTTTATGAGGGATCGTAGTTTTTTGCTAGTACTGATCAGAGATGCCTTCCCTTTTTGGGACTTTGCTCTATCATGTAGTAGCTTCCTCCTTCTGTTGTACAGCCTATTTATGGCTGGGGTCCACCAGACTGGATGCCTGCCTTTGGAAGATTGGGTCTTGGTTTTGTTTGGGATAGCATGATCCATGCATTCCTGGAGGTGTCCATAGAATGTGTTTATAAAGGATTCGGGCCGTAGTTTCCACTGGCCCGGGGGCCTTGAAGGATTCAACCTCGGTTTTGTGAAGTGTGAAGTTCGCTTTTGAGAAGTTTTTCACTGTGTTTTTTTGGGCTGGGGGTGGGGTCTGGATGTGGATATCCAGTGAGATTAGTTTGTGGCCCGATCTTACCAATGAGGAGGTATACCTCTGGTATGGAGCATAGAGTCCACATGTTGGTGATGACCAGGTCCAGTATGTTTTCCCCTCTTATGGGGGTGGTGACTAGTTGTTCCACAGCATTTGAGTTTATAAATTCTAGGAACCTTTGGGCTAGGGTGTTGGGGCTTGAGTAATGCTCCCAGTGTATGTTTGGGTAGTTGAAGTCACCCAATATAATGGTGTTTGGAGAGATCTTCATATTCTCCAGTGTTCTCAGGAAAGCCAAGTGTGATTCCTGATTTTGAGAGGGTGGTCTGTAACATGCTACAAACTGAAGGGCAGTTTTGCCCACTGTTAGTTGCATATGGATGGTCTCCGATGCTTCATGCAACACCACTAACCTGGAGGTGTGGGTATATTTGATGAATATGGATACTCCTCCTCCTTTTGTGGTTCGGTCTGAGTTTTGGGGCCGAAAAGCATGATATGAGGTATAACTTGGTAGTGCTGGGGTGCTCTCTGTTGCCTTGAACCAGGTTTCCGTCACTGCACATATATCGATGTTCTCCATACTGAGGAGGATTTCAAGTGCGTGCATCTTGAGGTTTAGACTTCTGGCATTGAGCAGCATTACCCTTAGTTTCTTATTCATTGCATTGACTATGGAGGTGGGTTTGTCTTTTGAGCTTTGCCTAAAAAAGGCACTATGGGAGTGGCAAGAGCCTTTGCCAAGATGGTATGAATAGGTGCTACATAAGGGTCAATGTCATGTTGAGAAGCCCAGTGAACAAATCATTCCCATTTGCTATTGTATAGCTTGTGGGTAGATGGTTTATGAGAGGAAACTATAATATGTGAGAAAATAATTCAATTAACAAAATGTATCTTAACCAATTCCTTCACTAATTAAAAAGTGTTGCTAGAATTAACAGCCTAATAACTTAAAATACCAAACACAATAAAATTTAAGATGAAAGAAAACACTTTTGAATAAAAACAACAATAATAAAACTTCTATACACAAAATATGAACCTGTTAAGTTATGAATCAATGAAAATATAAACAGCAGATACAATATGTAAATGACATAGTCAGATCGCCCAAATATAAATAGATGCAAAAATGCTGGTGTTACGCTTAACCTATATTCAAACAGACTGTATATCTAAAGAAGAACTAGTAGCCAGGATAAAGCACACTCACCTTGATAAACACAAAATGCATTTCGGAGGCATAGATCTAGAAAACCATTAAACAGTCAAAAAACAAACGGATAAGGTAGATAAATCGAAATTCCAACAATACAAAGCTGTAAGGCCAAAAGATGTTAATAACTAATCATTTTAGAAACAAGCCCTTGAAAAACAACCATACCTAGTAGTGAATTCCAATATGGTTCTGTATAATCCACTTAAATCAACGAACTTGTCACCACATGCGTCTAACTGAGCTGTTAGACCAAACCGACGATCTCTAAAAAACCACGATCAACACCAAAATTCAGGTTATATACAGGTCACAGAAAATAAACCTTATTAATGAAAGGGAACAGCTATAAATTGCATCCAACCCTAAATCTAAAAACAAAAGTAATCTCACTGTAAAGCTGTCAAACGCATACCTCAGAAAAAATTTTTTAAGGAAAGGTATAAACATCCTATATTGGTGTTATGAAGTCAGCTATTACACATTAAAGGCGAGAGGAAAGAAAGGTATACCTGCTTAGGGTATGCATATAAAAAATAGAAAGCAATAAATAATGAAAAATAGATGCAACGAACCATATACAATATGTGAAAAGGTACAATAATGTAAGCATAACTAATATCACATGACTAATATTTGCTTAGAAATCATTGTCATAGAGGGCAGAGCATATTGAATAAACAAATAACAGAGACACAAAATGTAAATCACCAGCAAAAAGTTATACAAAACCAACTGGGTAGATGGAACAAAGAAGTCAAAAGTTGGGAGAAGAATAAAAGGTATCTATGACGTCATGCATTAGGTATCACTTTCAGTGTGTCATATTCCCTGATGTGCCTGGCCAAAGCATTGGTATCATCTTGCTTACGGATACTGTAAATATGATCATAGATGCGGTCTCTCAATCTCCGCTTGGTCAGTCCTATGTATAAAGTAGGTTGGATAGTAGTACCCATAATAGGGTGCTGATAAATTTGTGTTTTGGTGATATAGTTACATCTATTACATTGATTGCATGGATATGTGCCTTTACTTACATCATCCACAATGGGCAATTTGTTTGGACACTTGACATTTGTCACATGTTGATCATTGCATAACAAAAATTTTAGGTTATCACTGTTCTTATAGCAAAACCTAGGTCTGACGCCTACAATGTCTCTAACCTGTTTATGTATAACTAACACATTCCAGTTTTTCCTAACTATTTGTCTAATTCTTTCGATGTCACTAGTGTATTTAACTGTGTAATTTACCATGGACCCATAATGTATACCAATAGGTAAAGTCTAGATATTCTGGATAAACTGAAAAATTGCATTCTTCCATACCGATTTCCTGTATAGGGTAGGTAGAATCATCCCTTCATTGGTCAACCTTAATGTGACATCCAGAAAGTGAACCTGCTTTGGGGAATGTTCCTTGGTAAACCTGAGAAAATCAGTTGTTGTTTCCAAATATCCCAAGAACCTATCATAGTCTTCCATGGTGCCCTCCCATACAATAAGTATGTCATCCACAAACCGTTTATAGAATTTTATGGATTTAGATGACTCATGTTGGAACAAAAATAATTGCTCCCACCAATAGACAACCAAATTGGCGTAGGTATTAGCACAGGGGGTGCCCATAGCCACCCCCCATGTCTGTAGAAAATACCTATCACCAAACATAAAGACATTGTTATTCAGGATAATATCAAGTAGTTGACAAACCAGTATGACCCTATCATTAGAGAAGGTGGTTACTTTGTGCAAGAGCTCTCTAATGTATTGTATCCCAACATCATTGGGAATCGAGGTAAATAATTTTTCCACATCCATGGTAATGAGATAATATTGTTTGTTACCCACATCTAGATGTATACTTTTTAGACTCTCTAACAATTGGTATGTATCTTTAAGGATGGTAGCACAACTATCAACAACAGGTCGAAGGATACTCTCCAAGAAGGCTGAGACATGGGAGGTTATCCAGCCCTCACCTGACACTTTTGGGTAATCCCTTTAATACCGGTGTAACAGAGTGGGTTCTAGAAAAATACTCATGTAGTTCTATACTGATCTGTCTACAGAGCAAAAGATCATAAAGGGTGTCCAATACTAGATATAACCTTATAGGTCAATTCATCAGTTTGATCAATGTTCCTGAATGGTGTCTTAGATCAATGGACTCTGTCAAAGATGATATTGCCAAAGTTCAGCCCTCTATTAAGTGGACAGCAGTTGTGGAAGCAGTATTAGTCTTTGGTATGGCTCCTGGATCACGATGTCCAAATAAAGCTTCCTGATTCATAATTCCAGATGAAACTATAATATGCTGGACCGCAGAAGACAAATCTTGAGACCTGGCTAATCTGGGAATTGGAGCAGCCAAGCTGTCAGTTTTAGGGAAGTGAGGAAGGGATGAAGAACTCTCGACGAATGAGTCAGAAGATCCCGCACTGGGTCCAGAATCCATGGTTCTTCCAATTGATACTTCTGCAGGAAGGGCAACCAAATCTGTCCAGGCCAAGACGGGGCAATCAAAATCACAGTCCTTCCCAGACTTTTGGCTTTCTTCATGAATTTGGGAATTAGGGGTATTGGCGGAAAGGCATATAGGAGGCCCGGGGGCCAGTCGTGTACGAGCGCATCCCTCAGTTTGTTCCCCAGTGGGGGATAAAGGGCAAAGTAGCTGCTGCATTTGGCATTCATCGGAGATGCAAATAGGTCGCAGCAAGGCTGGCCCCATCTGCGGAAAATGTTTTTTGCCACCTGTTGTTTGAGAGACCACTCGTGAGGCAACAGCATGGCCCTGCTTTCCTTGTCCGCTATCACGTTGGATGACCCCAGGATGTGCATTGCTATCAGAAAGCGTCTGGTGGATACAGCCCTTTGCCAAATTCTTAGGGCCTCTCGGCACAAGGGATACGATTTGGTTCCCCCTTGCTTGTTGATGTACCAGACTACCGACATGTTGTCCATCTGGATAGCAATTGTACCTGGAGGGAGAGAGTCGTGAAAGTGTTGCAATGCCAGGAACACCGCTCTCAGCTCTAGGACATTTATATGCAAATGTGTTTCCATTATTAACCAAGTGCCTTGGACAGTCTTTCCCTGAAATACCCCCCCCCACCCTATCAGGGAAGCATCCGTGGTCACTGTGGCTGTGGGTTGGGGAAGAACAAGGGGACGTCCGATTATCACTTGGTCACTGTTCAACCACCAATTGAGATCCTTCTTGCAAAGATTCATTAACCGGATCTCGTGTGACATGGGCAGTCGTTGGTAAGACCATTCCGCGAAGAGTAGCCACTAGAGTATTTGCATGTGCATGCGGCCTAACGGAACTGCTGTCAGTGTGGCTGCCATTGTGCCTAAAAGCTGCAGTATCTGGGATGCAGGAGCTTTGTTCTGGATCAACAGACTGGATAGTTGATGTTTTAGAGCTACGATTCTTGATTGGCGCAACCTGATCCTTGCGTTGACGGTATCCAGTTCTGCCCCTATAAATGTAATATGCTGCGAGGGTGATAACACAGATTTTTTGAAGTTTAGGGTTATGCCCAACTGGGAACAAAGGTTTATGGTGTAGTCTCTTGCTTGGATTAGTTGATGCCTGGAGGTGCCGGTGAGGAGCCAGTCATCCAGATATGGAAACACCCAGAATCCCGAACATCTCAGGTGAGCCGTGACCACTGTCATACATTTGGTGAACACCCTGGGGGCTGTGTTGAGACCAAAGGGCAGGGCTCTGAATTGGTAATGACTGGCCCCCAGCCAGAAATGCAGGTGATCTCTGGATGATCTGTCCATTTTGATGTGGTAGTAAGCATCCTTGAGATCTATAGAGCACATCCAATCGCCAATTGCTAAGAACAGGAGAATCGATTGCAGCGTGTCCATCTGGAACTTTTCCTTCTTGACGAAGGTGATGAGTTTGCTGAGGTCTAGTACGGGCCTCCAGTCCCCTGTCTTCTTTGGAACTAAAAAGAACCTTGAGTAAGCTCCGAATCCTATTTGGTCTGCCAGGACTGGCTAGATGACTCTTTTGTCTAGCAGGTTTTGGATTTCTATGTCTGCTAGTTTTCTCAGACTGGGTGGAATGTCTGGGATACTTGTACATATGGGGGGGGTTGTAAAGGGAATGTAGTAACCTCTGGCAATGATGCTTTTTACCCAAGAATCCATTGTAATGTTTAGCCAGGCATTTGGGTATAAAGCCAAGTGACCCCCGACTGCCTCCAGAGTAGGACAGCTGGGCTAGGGCTTACCAGAGAACTGTTCCCTGTCACCCTGGTTTTGCGGACCACCTCTGCCATTTGGACTGCATCTTCCATTTTTGCCGCCTCCTCTGCCCCTAGAGGGGGTATCAGTAGGTGTGCTTTGGAAAGCTCCTTGGGGTTTTCAGAACCACATTTTCCCACTTTGTTGCCCTTTGACGTATGGTCTAGTTGGAGTGGAAAAACGGACTCCTACAGCAGACAGAGTCTTTCCTTCTTGTTCACACCTAGTAAGTGTCTCCTTAACTTTGGGTCCAAACAAGGCGGACCCATCGAATGGGGTATTGATGAAGGAAGACTTAAAGGCTTCCGCAAAGGAGCAAAGGCGCATCCAGGACTGTCTCCGAAGAGCTATCGCTGAGCCTGCCACCCTACTCAATCCATCGGGAGCATAATAAATGAGTCGTATGGATGAGTTTACTATCGAATTAAGGGTGTTGAGTTGTGTAGTCACCTTGTCAGAAACTGCATCAGCTGTGTTACCCTGGAGAGTATCTTCCAGCTCTTTTAGGAGATCTCGTTGAAGGCGGGTAAAGTGTGTCAGGTAGTTGAGCGATCTCATGGAAAATGCCACAGAACTAAATATGCGTTTCCTATATCTGTCCATCATCCTAGAATCTCTATTAGGAGGATGGACAGCAGAAGAGGTTTCCGACATCTCTTTCTTGGTGGCCGCCACCACCACCATGGCATCAACCGGGACTACCTTTGTAAGAAAAGCCTTGTCAGTAGGCGAAGTAATAAACTTGTTGGGCCTTCGAGGGACCGGTTCCACTGAGTCAGGGGAATTCCACGCCCTTCGAGCCACCAGCTCCATTAGTTCATTGAAGGGAGGGGTAACCCAGGAGGTGGATGGTTAAGATCCAAAGGCCTTCAGGAGGAATGACTCGTCCTCAGAAGGGGCAAGGGACTGCCAATCACCACTCTGCCTTAAGATTTCCAATATGTCTGCAAATGAGACATCCTCTGAGGGGGATCGTGGGGACACTTCTGATTCCTCCAAGTCGGTATCCGATGTCAGGGATTCCTGTGGGGAATCCAAGTGCCTCCTCTTGCACAATCTCTTCCTAGGTACTTCATTGGTGGGAGCATCCGGTGAAGTCCCTGAAGAGGAGGGGCCACTCAATGGGGATGCCTGAGGCCATGGATCTCAACACTTGGCAGGGATCTGCGGGGAAGAGGTAGAATGAGGCCCCTTAGGGGGAGGGGAAGACAGATCCGAGGAGGTAGTAGTCTTGGCAGACGTGACCTTCCTCATGGCATCGAAGGCACCAGAATCCCGGTCCAAGAGGTCCGTCAACTCCAAAGAGACTGGCAGCTCTCCCCGGGCTGAGACCCCCCGCTCCAATCCAGAGGATGTAGCCGAGGCCACCTGCGCCAAAGCCCCAAGTGGAAGAGTCGGAACTGAGGTATCGGTTTGACTCTCCACCCTTGAGCCAGCAAGGGACTGTTGGCCCCGAGATTCCCCGGTAGGAACTGAGGAGATCAAGGTCGATGGAGCCAAGGGAGGTGGATTGAACCTCAGCTCCGAGGGCTCTACCAACATTGGCTCCATCTGCCCCGGCTCCAAATGCTTGCTTGGCTTCGGAGGAGGAGGTGGAGTAGTTATGGCAGGGGTTTCAGGCTTTGAAGCCAAGTGGCTCGAAGCAGACAGCATTTTGGCCAGGGCCAGGTTCTCTAAGAGCCTCTTAACTACTCAGTCCAGATCCACATCGGAAAGCTTGGAAGAATGCATTGAGGGATGGGTAGAAGGAGCCAAAGATGGAACCAATTGAAGAATTGGAGACTGAGGAGTCTCCAATATCGGTTCCACAACTGGGCTCCGAGGTAGAGGGTCGATACACAGCTCCAAGGCCTGTGGAGCCGATGCATGAACCATACCAGAGGAACTCGGAGCCGATGACTTGGGTTCCGAGGATCCCTTGGAAGACTTCGACCCCTTTGAAGCCTTGGAAGAGAGGTCAGCCTTGTCTAAGGTAGCCTGAAAATCAGGCTTCAGGAGTCCTCTATCTACCAGCTTCCTCCGCCTTTCCAAGAGAACCCTGGTGCTAAAGGAGTGGCAGATAGAGCACACCTCTTGTAGGTGTACAGAACCCAAACAGTAGACGCAGGTGGAGTGGTTGTCTGTAACAGACATCTTTTGACCACATTCACACCTTTTGAACCCTGACTTTTGTTTCTCTGACATTTTAAATAATTCAGGTCCCTGAATTTTTATTTGTCTAAGAAAATGACTAGTCCTCAGAAGGGGCAAGCGACTGCCAATCACCCCTCTGCCTTAAGATTTCCAATATGTCTAAAAATGAGACATCCTCTGAGGGGGATCGTGGGGACACTTCTGATTCCTCCAAGTCGGTATCCGATGTCAGGGATTCCTGTGGGGAATCCAAGTGCCTCCTCTTGCACAATCTCTTCCTAGGAACTTCATCGGTGGGAGCATCCGGTGAAGTCCCTGAAGAGGAGGGGCCACTCAATGGGGATAACTGAGGCACTGGATCTCGACACTTGGCAGGGATCTGCGGAGAAGAGGTAGAACGAGGCCCCTTAGGGGGAGGGGAAGACAGATCCGAGGAGGTAGTAGTCTTGACAGACATGACCTTCCTCATGGCATCGAAGGCACCAGAATCCCGGTCGAAGAAGTCTGTCAGCTCCAAAGAGACTGGCAGCTCTCCCTGGGCTGAGACCCCCCTCTCCAATCCAGAGGACAGAGCCGAGGCCACCTGCACCAAAGCCCCAAGTGGATGAGTCGGAACCGAGGTATCAGTTTGACTCTCCACCCTGCAGCCAGCGAGGGACTGTCGGCCCTGAGATTCCCCAGTAGGAACCGAGGAGATCAAGGTCGATGGAGCCAAGGGAGGTGGATTGAACCTCAGCTCTGAGGGCTCTACCAACATTGGTTCCATCTGCCCCGGCTCCAAATGCTTGCTTGGCTTCAGAGGAGGAGGTGGAGTAGTTATGGTAGGGGTTTCAGGCTTTGAAGCCTAGTGGCTCGAAGCAGACATCATTTTGCCCAGGGCCAGGTTCTCTAAGAGCCTCTTAACCACTCGGTCCAGATCCACATCGGAAAGCCTGGAAGAATGCGTTGAGGGATGGGTAGAAGGAGCCGAAGATGGAACCGATTG
>NW_025050526.1:0-14991 GCF_019279795.1 Protopterus annectens
CTATGAAGAGAATGAAGAATGGAAAGGCTGTTGTCCCAGATGACATACCAGTGGAAGCAAGGAGGTGTTTAGGTGAAATGGCAGTGGAGTTTTTAAGCAGATTGTTTAAGGAAATCTTAGAAAGTGAGAGGATGCCTGAGGAATGGAGAAAAAGTGTTTTGGTACTGATTTTTAAGAATAAGTGTGATGTGCAGAGCTTTAGTAACTACAGAGGGATTAAATTGATCAGTCACAGCATGAAGTTATGGGAAAGAGTAGTGGAAGCTAGGTTAAGAAGGGACGTGATGATTAGTGATCAGCAGTATGGTTTCATGCCGGGAAAGAGCACTACAGATGCAATGTTTGCTCTGAGAGTGTTGATGGAGAAGTAGAGAGAATGTCAGAAGGAGTTGCATTGTGTTTTTGTAGACACAGAGAAAGCATATGACAGGGTGCCTAGAGAGGAGTTGTGGTATTGTATGAGGAAGTCAGGAGTGTCAGAGAAGTATGTAAGAGTGGTACAGGATATGTAAGAGGGTAGTGTGACAGTGGTGAGGTCTGCGGTGGGAGTGACAGATGTGTTTAAGGTGGAGGTGGGGTTACATCAAGGATCAGCTCTGAGCCCTTTCTTATTTGCAATGGTGATGGACAGGTTGACAGACGAGATCAGACAGGAGTCCCCGTGGACTATGATGTTTGCAGATGACATTGTGATCTGTAGCGAGAGTAGGGAGCAGGTGGAGGAGACCCTGGAGAGATGGAGATATGCTCTAGAGAGAAGAGGAATGAAGGTCAGCAGGACTAAGACAGAATATATGTGTGTGAATGAGAGGGAGGATAGTGGAATGGTGAGGATGCAAGGAGTAGAGGTGGCGAAGGTGGATGAGTTTAAATACTTGGGGTCAATAGTTCAGAGTAACGGTGAGTGTGGAAGAGAGGTGAAGAAGAGAGTACAGGCAGGATGGAGTGGGTGGAGAAGAGTGTCAAGAGTGATTTGTGACAGATGAGTACCTGTAAGAGTGAAAGGGAAGGTCTACAAGAAGGTAGTGAGACCAGCTATGTTATATGGGTTGCAGACAGTGGCATTGACAAAAAGGCAAGAGTTTGAGCTGGATGTGGCAGAGTTAAAGATGTTAAGATTTGCACTGGGTGTGACGAGGTTGGACAGGATTAGGAATAAGTATATTAGAGGGTCAGCCCAGCTCGGAATGTTTGGAGACAAAGCCAGAGAGGCAAGATTACCGCTGGTCTGGGACATGTGCTGGGAGGAGGGATGCTGAGTATACTGGGAAAAGAGACAAGGATGAAGTTTCTTACCAGGTAACAGGGAAAAAGGAAGGCCCTAAGATACAAGGTTTTATGGATGTGATAAGAGAGGGACATGCAGGGTTGGTGCATGAGCAAGATGCAGAGGACAGGAAGAAATGAAACAGGTGTGATCCCATTATTGTGATGACTCTAACGGGAACAGCCGAAAGAAGATGATTTATATATATATATATATATATATGTATATGTGTGTGTGTGTATAGAGGTATGTATATATGTGTGTGTGTGTGTATATATATATATATATGGTATATACATATATATATATATATATATATACACGCGATACAGTCTACAGATTAAGGCTGGTGACATATGTGTGTATATGTATATATATATATATATATATATATATATATGTGTGTGTGTGTGTGTGTGTGTAAAAGGCACCAATGCCACTAATAATATATACAGCAGGGTGCAACACATGGATCTGCTGGTGACATGCTGCCAGAGCACCTTGTTAACTCACATTCCCTGTTCCTGTGAATGTGCTTTTAATGGGAATTTGGGGTTGGTTGTGGCAGTTGGTATTTGGTGGAGGTGGGTTGGGTTGGTGATTAGAGAGGACAGACCACAGGGGTGGTATATGACACACACGTGGTGGTAAAATCGACGATGGGTGTTGTTCAGGATGTAGCTAACCATGAGCTCTCATATGGAAACAATGGGAACAAGGCCCCAGCCATTGCCAGTCACAACAGCAGCTTGGCATGGCCCTGAAGGTGCCTGTAGGCTGAGCAGCAGGGAGGGAGCATGGACCTCTGTGATTGTGTACTGAGGGCTTCAAGGTGATGTGCACATCCTGCCCCAGCTCCCATGCAACAGGAACACCCTGGACCTGACCTCGGGTGACAGATCATGTCTGTGTGTGCTCCCGTGGTGTTACCATCCCCTGAGGTGGTTCCACTTGAAGGTAGTGTGGCAATTAGTAGAGATGCAGGAGGCCCCAGAGTGGGTCCCACATGCGGATGTGTGGCCTGGCAACATGACCAGATGAGGTGGGAGAGGTGGTCCTGCTGGCAACTGTTCCCTCAAACATGCCATTGTGTCACTGTTAAGTAGAAACATATGTGGGTGGTAATAGTCCACACAATCCCCAGATCATGTCCAACATCATGCATAGATATCCTACGCATATCACATAAATGACAGATGCGCAATCACATAGCAAACAGACCACATGCATATATGGGAAACTATAGTGGCCTACAATGGCATGCAGGTGACATTGTCTGTAACAGGCCAGCAATGATAAGTGTTCCCACAGGAACATGGCTACACATACACACAGCACAAAGCATGGTACAATACAATAAATGACCCAATGGTAGTGTTGTAGCCACACCTACTGAGTTGTGTGAACAGTTTGTTACCGCAGATATGGTGGGGGGCGAGATGTGTATTAAGAACCAGGAAAAATCCCGAAAGCTGTATGAGTTGCTCAGGATCTGTTTCCATTTTATGTCTATATCAGGCGATGTCACATGGCAGGTTACCTGTGTGTTCAGCGGATGAAATGAAGTCATTTGATCAACCAATCCGGCGCGTTACTACATACCAGGCGGTGTTGAAGGACAGCTCATGAACAGGAGTGGACAGCCCTGTGGATTGATCAGCAAGGTCAATGATGTCGCCTGCATAAATCCCAGTTGGCGAGTGCTACAATGACCTGTTTTAATGTGCCGGCCGGTATGCTGCTGCAGTCCTGGGGTTCAACTCCGCAATGGCTCGCGCCATCCATCCCCGGAATACATGTTGAGGAGCCCTTGCCAGCTCATGGCATTCGCTCCACCGCACATGCAGCAACTGGTGAAGACCATAGTGAGGTGGGTGAGGCCACATCAGTGACCACTGCTGCATATCCATCCGGCATCTACGGTAGACTGGGCGCATATGTGCATTTATATATAGTCTGTTGCCACTTAGTAAAGGCTAAACTGATGTGCACATAAGCCGTAGTATTGTGGCTCTGTACTGTTGATGTAACTGTATCGCTGCACCCACCATGTGCCAACGCCACAGCTCCATACTGACAACTACATCTCCACACTCATGTAGGTCCCTCCTGGTATACCACTCTCAAGGCAGCGCCGTAGCTGGCTTTATATGGTTTTATGTTCATGTTGCTAATACATCATAAGTTATGGTTGTGGTATATTCCATGCACATCTAAATAATCTACCTATAATGCATGCCGTACATGTTCACGCATTGTTGCTGCTAACTGCGGCGCATCACAGTGGTGCATCTCATGATGGCGTATCTTAAGTGTACGTCAGACACCCAATATAACCAACATCCCACCCTTTACAAATGTGTCCACAGGGATTGAACATAATGGTGGGACAAATGGCCTACGTAGGGACACATGTGTGAAAACATCAATCTTATACAGTGCCACAAACAAAGTGCAATACCAGTGTTACAATGCAACTCTACAGATCTACACTACGGCATATCATAATACAGCAGTCCACGAGCCTTAAAACCTGCTATATGTGGTCCCAACATGAGCAATGAGTGTGTATATGGAATCATATGTTAGCAGCAAACTCAACACACACAAACGTTGTATTAAGTGTGCACACACCCAGATAAAATATAGTGGAAGTAGCTGTTGAGGCACTGACTGCATAAAAATTGGTCAGCGGATGTTTACCTTCAGTAAGTAACACATCACTAATGTCAGCTAACTGCTGTATTATTCGTTGTCCAAGATTATTTAGCCATCAACAGGCAAACGCATTCGGCAACAGGCAGGTGGCGCGCAACATCTTATATGACACAGTGGGCCCCATACCCAATAGGGTAAGTAGCACGATGAGCCGGATTACGTACATACTTCACCATTACATATGCCATGGTAAGCTGTGTAGACAGTCATTTATGTGGCAAGGATGTATGGGACAGGAATGATGTAGGAAATAAACAGATGACCATCCAAGACAAATGATGTCACATGTAGCAAACTGGTCATGTGGGCTGCCCAGTAACATGCCACAACACTGAGGGGGGTTGCAGGAATGTTTAGCAAGTACTGGCTGTGCATGTCCCATGTCAGCAATTGTCTGGACTCTGCAAGCATGTGGCCTATGGGTTAGGGTAATCAGATGTGACAGCTGTACCACAGGAAACATCAGCCAAGACTCTACAGGTAGTGTATGCATAACAGAAGAGGATCCCAAAAGTGAAGCATTGCACTGTGTACTGGTGTACCATGACCACGTTGAAAATCTACAGACAGTATCATGTAAGATACATGTGCTGCACAACCAATGCCTCACCCCACCTCAGGCACACCATCCCCATCTGTACTGTGACGGTGTTAGTGTACATATGTATGTTTGCCACTCATTAGCTGGGACTAGGCTGTTACACATGGTATTCAGTGTTTGGGACACTGCAAACTGACACATATGTGTAGGCCATAGTTGTCAAGCATCTGCAAAAAGACTGAAGGTGGGGAGGGGGGTGTCATCATGACACATCAGTGCACTGCAGCAGGGATCCTAAGGATGTTATGAATGGCTGTATCAGCACACAGTCAGATTCAGCAACTGTGGCAGACGTAACCCTGACTCCACAGCACTAGTGACGGCAGTGTGTGAACTCCAAGGGATGTGCACTTGAGTTGACCTTGCAGTCATGCAGGGTTGGGGACATGTGTAGGGCAGACTGACCATATACTGGCAAATGCAGATGTCCCATGCTAGTATACCCCTGCCAGGAATAATGACTGCTGTAGTACACATAACAATAGGTGCAACAAATTGTCACGATAAGTGCATGCACACATATCCACCCACATAGTGTATGCATCACGGTCAGCATCAGCACACCTAACACATTTGTTAAACACTGCATTTGAATGTACAGGATATATGTCACATATCAGGCTCATGTAATGTTAACATATGCAACGATGTGGTCCAATGGCATATCAAGGAAGAGTGTGCCATATCAATAAGGGTGTGTACACTCCCCATAGCCATGTTAAGGTTTGACGGTTGTCAGTGTAATAGTATTGTATTGGTCATACATGCACTGATGATGTTGAGATCTGTAAATCAGACATCAGGCATTCACAAAGGACATATGTCCACATATCATCCCAGGTATGTGTCACATAAAAACTAGTATTGCAGAGGTCACATGGCCAAATACTACCCAGTAGTTAGTGACATGCATCTGTACAGAATCACACTGCTTTGTCACAAATGCACAACTGTTATGGTGGCCTGGCAGTAGTACGTCTTGCAAATATCTGGACATAACATCACACTGGGTAATTACACTAAGCTGCTAGGCATCTAACAAAGCACTGTGCAAACTACAGGCAGACTGCCACAACACTGGCCTACATTTTGTATGGGGGAATACACATGTACCTGAAATATAGCGGGCTCTACAGGCATGACTCGAAACCACTGGAATGCAGGATATGTCCATCCCTTTAGTAGGCCAATTTCTACTAAACTGGGTCGCGGCTGCACCTGCAAAAAATCTTTAACAGTTTGCATAGACTTAGCTTTGTCCTCCATTTTCTTTTTTTAAAAACTGCTTCCACCAGGCTTAACCAAACAACAACACACATCAGACTGTGTAAAGGAGCATCCAAAAATCCTTGTCTTAACATGTCTCAGCTAAATTCTGATCCCTCAACCAGGCATGCCTAAGCGAAGAGAACAGAACTGAAGTGGCAGCCACCCTCGAGGAGGCCTGTACAGCATCAAACCATTATTGCAAAAGGAGAATGCTTACCCACTTGTTCGCAGACACATGAACCTAAAATCCAGCAACTCTCTTTACACTCAATACCTTCCGCCAAAGCATCCACCTTAGGGATTTCAATTGTGAAAGGAGATAATTTTTGATATTTTAGCATGTGAAACTGACAATTCAACGCCCTCATGGCTAAAGTGGAAGAAGTGCTACACTTTCTTTCCCCATCTATCCAAAGCCCTTTGCCTCTTTATCCCAGTGGGAACAGGGTTTTTTAACAACAGAGGCCTTAACACCTTTTAGGTCCCCTGAGAAACAGTTTCGGGTCTGCCCTAGGACTCTTAAAAGATACTTATGAGCTTCAGGCACCCTATAGTACCTATCAGGTTTAACTAACAGGGAGCAGGAGGCAAAGAATCAGGGGTTCAGGGAAGCCTCTGCAAAAACATCTTCCACCACATTCAAACACAGGAGGTTGCTAGCTAAGGGCCTATGCTGGGGTAAAACAAGAATTCCCTATAAGCTTCTTTTCCTGGAATCAGAGTAATCTTGGCCTTCCCATTTAAAGTGCTCCTCATGGAATGCAGAGTCTCCTGAAAATGAGAAATCCTCAGGAGGAGAAGCTGTAGGGTGGAATCATCCACATCAGGAATCAGAATAAGGGAGGGATACTCCTGCGAAGTCTTCCGCCGAGAAGACTCAGAAGCCTCTGAACACTGTTCAAAACTCTCAAACTCAGGTTCCACCCCTAGGCCTCTTATCAGGAGGGGGGTTATGAACCCTCTAATCATAGTAATCAAATCTTCTGCCATTTTAAGCATACATGTTTCTTAGGCACAGAACCTGAAGTGCTAGGAGAAGCCCCACTGAAGCTAAACTTGGCCTACCTCTCAAAGAAGTTTTGGAAACAGAAGGAGAGGCTCTAACTACCTTATGGGAAGAGAGAGGGAAGAACAGTTACCTGGAGAAGCCCCCTCAGCCTGGCCTACCTCCTGAGAAAGGCATTATCCTGTAACAGTAAAGTCTCTGCCCTGAGACTCCAAAGAAACTCAAGTGCAAAACTCTCTGGCCTAATTGGAGTTTCTAAAGAACCGACGTCCAGGACTGCCGGGTTCATCAACCCTCTAGGCTTCGCTGTTTTGTCCTTTTTGGCGCTTTTTGGGCGATCTAGGCGGGCGTCGGAGCAATCCTGACGGCATTTTATAATTGCAACTTCCCAAACACTAACTCTGGCACAGTCTAACCGCCTCTTAATAGATGCGTTTGTTAAATCTAGCACAAGAGCCGGCATCCAACAACGTCGCGGCCGCTCAGGCCCTAAACAAGGTATACACAAGGTATGGTAATCTCATGAGGTATCTGTTTCCTACAAGAAATACAGAGTTATTGACTTTTACTGACATCCGGTTAAATACTGAGGCAAGAAAACCAAAATGTTCCCCAACGGGTACTTAGCAGTGCCAATAACTTTGATTCGGGTTCTGAAACTCCGACTTCAGAAAATCTCAGTACGCCAACCTGCACTCTCAATACTGCTTCTGGATCGGACCATGCGGCAAAAAGACTGAGGATATGATCGTCGGTCATGCGCATTAGTACTTGACGCACCCAGACGCCAGCTCTAATAGCCCGCTCTTTGACCGGGCGCCAGCCATACTACTCTTTGGTATTCGGGCGGGCGACTGGACAGCTGGACTACCCAATAGTTAGGGACTGCAGCAATGTGGAATGAAGAACATCAGGTGATCGCTGTGGCTAGGCTTACCCCCCAACGCGAACAGTTTTAAAAGATGATTTTTATATATATATATATATATATATATATATATATATATATATATATATATATATATATCTATAGAGGTGTGTGTGTAAATATATATATATATATATATATACATGCATATGTCTACAGATATACAGACATATGTGTATGTATATATATATATATATATATATATATATATATATATATATATATATATATATATATATACAGCATAATATATTTCTACACACATATATATGTGTGTGTATGTATATGTATATATATATATATATATATATATATATATATATATATATATATATATATATATGTGTGTGTGTGTGTGTATGTGTGTGTGTGTGTATGCCTACAAATATACAAACACACACACACATATTTGCATACTATGGGTGAGGGAACATCACATATATCAATACACACACACATATACAGCAGTGGGTGCAACATGGACGGTTATGTGACATGCAAGCACCTTGTTGGGACCACATTGCCCTTATCTGTGAAGGTGCAAATGGGAATTTGGGAAAGGATAGCAGTTATATTTGTGGAGGTGGGTTGGGTTGGTAGATAGAGAGGACAGCCTACAGGGGTGGTATATGACACGTGGTGGGTAAATACCCTGGATGATGGGTGTTATTTGTGATGTGGAAGCCCCATGAGCCTTCATATGGAAACAATGTGGGGAACAAGGGGCTCCCCAGCCATTGCCAGTCACAACAGCAGCTTCATGGCCCTTGAAGGTGCCTGGGCTGGAGGCTGAGCAGAGGAGGAGCATGTGGACCCTGTGATTGTGTACTTAGGGCCTCAAGGTGATGTGGCACATCCCCAAGTCTCTGTGAAGCTCCCTATGCAACAGACCCTGGACCTGACCTTGGGTGACAGGATCATGTCTGTGTGTGTTTCCCGGTGGGGAACACCATCATCCCCTGAGGTGGTTCCACTTGAAGGTAGTGCAGGACTAGTAGATGAGGAGGCCCCAGAGTGGGTCCCACATGTGATATGGCCTGGTAACATGACCAGATGAGATGGGAGAGGTGGTCCTGCTGGCAACTGTTCCCTAAACATGCTATTGTGTCACTGTTATAGAACATATGTGGGTAGTAATAGTCCACACAATCCCAGATCATGTCCAACATCATGCATAGATATCTGCCATAATACATAATGACAGATGTGCAGCAATCACATAGCAAACAGACCACATGCATATATGGAACCATAGTGGCCCTTACAATGGCATGCAGGTGACATTGTCTATAACAGGCCAGCAATGATAGTGTCCCCACAGGGAACATGGCTACATACACACAGCACAAAGTGTGGTACAATACAATAAATGTCCCAATGGTAGGTAAGCTGTAGCCACACCTACTGAGTTGTGTGAACAGTTTGTTGTCGCAGATATGGTGGGGGGGGACAGTGATGTGTATTAAGAACTATGGTAACCTTGTTGTATCAGTTGCTCAGACCTGTTTCCATTTTTATGTCTATCAGGCAAGATGTCACATGGCAGGTTACCTGTGTATTCAGTGGATGAAAATGAAGTAATCATCAACCACCTGGTACAGCACATACCAGGTGGTGTTTGGAAGGACAGCCCATGAACAGCCGGAGCATACAGCCCTGTGGAATGATCTAGTCCACAAGGTCAATGATGTCAGCCTGCATAACCGCAGTTATGAGCATTACAATGACCTGCTTCCACATTAATGCCGGGCCGGGCGGCTGCTGCAGTCCGGGGA
Organism: Protopterus annectens; assembly: GCF_019279795.1. Lineage (NCBI taxonomy): Eukaryota > Metazoa > Chordata > Ceratodontiformes > Protopteridae > Protopterus > Protopterus annectens. The sequence goes on from NW_025050526.1 coordinate 9,565, forward strand.
TTCAACTCGCAACAGGGGGGTCATGCCATCCATCCCCCCCGATACATGTTGAGGAGCTCCTCCCTAGCCTCATGGCACCTGCCCACCCGCACATGCAACAACTGGCTGGGCTAAGACCATAGTGGAGAATTGGGTGGAGGCCACATCAGGTAGACCACTGTTGCATATCCATCCAAGCATCTGTACAGGTAGATCATGCATATGTGAGGATTGACATATATATAGTCTGTTGCTGCTTAGTAGTAATAAACTGATGTTCATAAGCGCTGTAGTATTGTGGACTCTGTACTGTTGATGTACTGTAATGCTGCACCCACCATAGCTGCGCAATGCCACAGCTGTGGCTACTGACACCACATCTCTCACACTCTTATGTAGGTCCCTCTGGTATACCACTAAGGCAGCGGCATGTAGCTGGTGAGTATGGTTTATGTTCATGCTTGCCAATACATCCAGTCAGCGTTATGTTATGGCTGTATGTATATTCCATGCACACACATCTAAACACTGACCTAACACCCATAATGCATGCCGTGCACATGTTCACATTGCATGGTTGCTGTTAACTGCAGTGCATCACAGTGGTGACCATGATGGTGTATCTTAAGTGTATGTCAGACACCTTCAATATAACTAACATCCTGTCTTTGCAAAATGTGTCCACAGGGATGAACATAATGGTGGGACAAATGGCCTACAGTAAGGACATGTGTGAAACATCACCCTTATACAGTGCTACAACAGTGTAATACCAGTGTTACAATGGCAACTCTTACAGATCTACACTACGGCATATCATAATACAGCAGTCCACGAGCCTTAAAACCTGCTATGTGGTCCCAACATGAGCAATGAGTGTGTAATATGGAATCATATGTTAGGGCAGCAACTATGGGGAATACATACCTTCACAAACACTGGAAGCATATGTGTGCACACACTCCAGATAAAATATAGTGGAAGCAGCTGTTGAGGTACTGACTGCATGCATTTGTCATGGATACGCACATTTCAGTAAGTACACATCCCCAATGTCACACCATGTATTGGTCTGCTGTCCAAGACATTTAGCCATCAAATGTGCAAACTTACCTGCAACAGAGGCAGGTGTGGTATGCGTGCCACCACATCTTACATAAATATGGTGTGTGGCCCCACATACCCAATAGGTATGCACGATGAGCTGGACATGTAGCCATCACTTCACCATTACATATGCCATGGTAAACTGTGCAGACAGTCATTTATGTGGCAAGGATGTATGGGACAGGAATGATGTAGGAAATAAACAGATGACCATCTAAGACAAATGATGTCACATGTAGCAAACTGGTCATGTGGGCTGCCCAGTAACATGCCACAACACTGAGGGGGGGTTGCAGGAATTTCTAGGAAGTACTGGCTGTGCATGTCCCATGTCAGCAAATGTCTGGACTCTGCAAGTGTGTGGCTTATGGGTTAGGGTAATCAGATCTGACAGTTGTACCACAGGAAACATCAGCCAAGACTCTACAGGTAGTGTATGCATAACAGAAGAGGATCCCAAAAGTGAAGCATTGCACTGTGTACTGGTGTACCATGACCACGTTGAAAATCTACAGACAGTATCAACCAATGCCTCACCCCACCTCAGGCACACCATCCCCATCTGTACTGTGATGGTGTTAGTGTACATCTGTATGTTTGCCACTCATTAGCTGGGACTAGGCTGTTACACATGGTGTTCAGTGTTTGGGACACTGCAAATTGACACACATGTGTAGGCCATAGTTGTCAATCATCTGCAAAAAGGCTGAAGGTGGGGAGGGGGGTGTCATCATGACACATCAGTGCATTGCAGCAGGGATCCTAAGGATGTTATGAATGGCTGTATCAGCACACAGTCAGATTCAGCAACTGTGGCAGATTGTAACCCTGACTCCACAGCAATCTAGTGGACGGCGGTGTGTGAACTCAAGGGATGCTGACACCTTGAGTTGACCCTTGCAGTCATGCAGGGTTGTGGGACATGTGCAGAGCAGACTGACCATATACTGGCAAATGCAGATGGTCCTAGCATGTATAGTATACCCCTGCCAGGAATAATGACTGCTGTAGTATACATAACAATAGGGTGCAACAAATTGTCACGATGAGCAGCATGCACACATATCCACCCACATAGGTGGTATGCATCACGGTCAGCATCAGCTACTTCACCTAACACATTTGTTAAACACTGCATTTGAATGTACAGGATATATGTCACATATCAGGCTCATGTAATGTTAACATATGCAACGATTGTGGTCCAATGGCATATCAAGGAAGAGTGTGCCATATCAATAAGGGGTGTGTGCACTCCCCATAGCCGCTAGTGTTAAGGTTTGACGGTTGTCAGTGTAATAGTATTGTATTGGGTCATACATGCACTGATGATGTTGAGATCTGTAAATCAGACATCAGGCATTCACAAAGGACATATGTCCACATATACATCCCAGGTATGTGTCATCACATAAAAACTAGTGTTGCAGAGGTCACATGGCCAAATACTACCCAGTAGTTAGTGAGCATGCATCTGTACAGAATCCCACTGCTTTAGTCAGCAAAATGCACAACTCGTTGGTGGTGGCCTGGCAGTAGTAAGTCTTGCAAAATATCTGGACATAACATCACACTGCGGTAATTACACTAAGCTGCTAGGCATTTAACAAAAGCACTGTGCAAACTACAGGCAGACCTGCCACAACACTGGCCTACATTTTGTATGGGGAATAAGCAACATGTACCCTGAAGCCAGCAGGCTCTATGGTGGCATGTCACAATACATTGGTGAGTAACAGACACCTGTGAGAAGATGCATACCCACAACTAATGTGAACATGTTGGCAGTTTCATAGCCACATATGTGGTTACGCAAGCCTTTCATATGATTTACTATATGGACTGTCTGATAAACACCATCCTATGTGCCATTCACACACTACCCTACATAAACTGGGTCATGACACAGTGTGGTCCAATGCATGCCTGTGGTATGGAACACGTTTGTGTTTGGCCCTACAAATGTGAGCTGAAAGGGTACCATACAATGGAGCAGCATGTAACATCAGATAGAACAAGACCAAGAAGGTACAGTCATCTACACTTACCATAAATGTAGATGTTTGAGTGTATTCACTGTTTCAGTCATCACATTTGAGTTATCTGCCTGCAGGTAGTCCTCAGCTGGCCTGAATACCTGTGAGTCTTTGGATTTCTGCATAGGATGCTGTCACTTCTTCCTTGACATCCAGGTTGTCAGGGGGTATAAAAGCTATGCAGCTGATGCCGTTACATCAGTTTTTCTTGGCTCCAGATGTCACTGGAAACCCATATGTAGGAGCCAATTAAATGGTATGGTAAACCCCCATCAAAAAGCAAATACACAAGAAAGAAATAGGTATACTAACCAGAAGGATAGGTAGAGCCAATAGACATCAGGGGGCTGGAGGGAGGGTAACCAGGACTGCAACAGTGAATACACTCGAACATCTACATTTATGGTGAGGTGTGCACAACTGCACTACTATGTTCTTCATGTTTCACTGTTGCAGTCATCACATTTGGGTTGATTCCCTGTAAAGCTAAAAAAAGAGGAGTAAGTTAAAGAAAGGCATTAGGGCCAGCTATTAATCCATGCAAGACTGCAGTGGCAAATCCAGCTCTGGATTTAGAAAAGATAGGCAAGTGGTAATGCTTGGTGAAAGGTATGTACAGAGCCCAGGTGGCAGCTTCTAGGATGCCCTGGTAGGGACCCTCTGAGAGAATTCCAGCAGAGGTAGATGCAGCCCTGGTGGAATGTGATCTTATCCCCTAATAAGTAGGGCTTTTCCATGATGCTTATAGCAGAAATGAATGCAATGGGCAATGTTTGGGAAATTGGGAAATTTGTTTTCGAAATGGCCTTCCCTGCCCCTACATACAAAGCCTAACTAGTAGCTGCCTCAGATTTTTGATAGGCTTAGTCCTATCCAAACTTTGAATCTAAGTTGCCTGTGCACATCCAGAGAGTGCAGTATTCAGTGCCCCTTTGGTTTTGTGGATTAGGGAAAAAAGTAGGCAAAATGAATGGACTGATTTAGGGCCACAGAAGACACCACCTTGGGCATAAAAAAGAAGGATTAGTCCTGAAGGGAAACCCTGTCCACATGGAAGATAATGAAGGGTCCCACTGCCAGGAGGGCCTGTAATTCAGACGCTCTTCTTGCTGAAGTGATGGCTAGAAGGAAGGCTGTTTTCCAAGAAAGGAATTTCAACTCAAAACAAAACATGCTCCACAATGAGTTCAGTTGTTACACACTCACAGCAACCTCCACAGAGGATATGAATGACACACACACACACACACACACACACACAAAATGTCTCACAGTTGCCATGTCTGGGATTGGAACTCCTACCTAACTAGTACATCATACTACAGCATTACGCAGGTATAGCATGCGCCACAGAGATTACTGGGCTACTCTTTCCCCAAAGGTGTATTTCAGTGTGAATGACATCAGCAGGCTTGCCAAAGAAGTTGAGCAATGGGAAGTTGTAGTGACTGTGAATGGCCTCAAAAAGCATTGCTCTACACAAAACACACACACACACAACATCCGCAATTGCCATGTCATTGGTAATAGAGATCCATGACACATCACGTAACCCTTCACACAGAAGACATGCACACAGACTCACACACCTACCTGCATAATCTTTACAGTTCACTAGAAGTTCACTCCAGCCAAGAAACCAAACCATGCTACTAATCTATGAACCTATGTGCCACGCATGGTGAGAAAGCTCTTCTACATTGTGCAACTTATAGGTAGAGCAAAGCATCCAAATCTAAGGAGATCATAGCCTCCTACCTATACCCACCTCTCATTAGACCTATAATCGAAAGTACAATGCATCACTTTGGCATCTCCCATCAACAGCCTAGATCTTCTGGCCTACACAAGTTACTCAGCCCAAAAGGAATGTTACAGGGTGTAAATAACTTGTGTCCTATGTGGATCCCAGAGATCAAACTCCTGTCCCATGTCTCTTACAGGCTTACTTGAGGAGGCATCTATGCCTAACCCTACAAGGCGTGCATTCTCTCCCATCCAGTACCTGATTTAATTCTATACATTCAGCAAACAGCAGCATTGGAGATTAGCTGACCTAAGGATCTAAACCTCATCTGTGACATAAAGCAAAAAACATGTTGGAGGGAACATATATAGCCTCTCAAAGACTACCCTTTCTGTGGAACACTCTTTCCCATTCATATGAAACATAGCTCTTCCATAATCTCTTTCAAATTACCAATTTGGACCAATAGAAGGGAAACTGTAAAGACACCCATGGCTTAATCACCTGTGGACTTCTACGACAGGTGGGGGAAGCCCTTGGGTTAAAAAATTGCCTTAA
>NW_025050527.1:0-13240 GCF_019279795.1 Protopterus annectens
ACCCTCTTTGGACATATATCCTGTGAAGCCAAGGTTGGGACTGAACAATGTAGTTTATGTTTGGTTGTAGCATCTTGGAGTTCATGTAGGACACAGCCGGGACACTGTCTGGTCCCATTGATGCAGTGTGTATTGTGCTTTGGAGAGGGCGGCTCTCCTGAGCATCCCTATGAGATGTCAGAGACAACACTCTGCTGGGATACATATTTGCACTTTTGGTGTGGAGGGGAGAAGTTCGCTGAACCTGTCAGCTAGAATATTGGCAATGTCTGTGGGTTTGGTGTTTCTATTGACATTTTGGACTGCCTCTGAGCATATCTGGGAATTACCACCCAGGTTCCTAACATAACTAAAAAAGAAAGCCTTGTGATTATCCTTAGTGTCCTGTAATTTCTCTAAAGCTGGTCTTAGACAATCGTATGAGTGCCTGTAGTTATTTGCCAATACTGATCAGTGATGCAGCAGCTTCCCTTTTGGGATTCATTTGGTAACTTCCTCCTTCTATTGTGGTTGTTTGTAGCTGGGTCCACCAGACAGGGCGTCTACCTTTGGAGATTGGGTCTTGGTTTTTTATTGAGGGATCCACACTTGATCCATGCATTCCTGAAGGTGTCCATAGAATGCATTTATAGAGAATCTGCAGTCTGGTCTGTAGTTTCCACAGGCCTGGGGGAGCTTTGAGTTTTCCACCTCCAGTTTTGAGGTGTGAATTTGCTTTAGAGAAGTTGTTCACTGGTGTTCTGGGCAGGGAGGGTTGGGATGTGAATATCCAGTGAGATTGGTTTATGGTCCTGATCTTACCAGTGAGGGATACCATCTGGTCTGGAGCATAGAGTCCCCATGTTGGTGATGATCAGGTCCAGTATGTTCCCCTTCTTGTGGAGTGGTAACAAGCTGTTCCATAGCATTTGAGCTCATATATTCTAGGAATCTTTGGCCTAGGTTGTTGGGCCTGGAAGTCGTGCTCCCAGTCTATGTTTGGGTAGTTGATGTCGCACAATATAATGGTGTTTGGAGACCTTCATATGTCCACTGTTCACAGGACAGCCAAGTGCAGTTCTTGGGTTTGGGAGGATGGTCTGTAGCAGGCTACAACCTGGAAAGCAGTTTCACCATTATTGGTGCATGGATAGTCTCTGATGCTTGGTGCTTTGCCTTACCCAACCTGGAGAATGTGGTATCTTTGATGAATATCAATACTCCCCTCCATTTGTGTTTCGTTCAAGTTTTGGGGCTGAAAAGCATGGTATGGTATAACCTGGTAGTGCTGGGGTGCTCTCAGTAGCCCTGAACAGGCATCTGTTACTGCTGAATGTTGATGTTCTCCATGCAAGGAGGTTTTGGTGCATACATCTTGAGGTTTAGACTTCTGGTGTTGGGTAGCATTACTCTTAGTTCTTATCATATGATACCTATGAAGGTGGGTTGTCATTTGAGCCTTGCCCTAACATAGGCGCACTATGGAGTAGCAAGAGCGCTTTGCCAATATCTGAAAGCCCATGGGTGACAGGTGCAAGCCATCCTAAGCGAAGGCAGGTGGTTCAACAGAAAGATGAATATAGTGAGGGTGCTAGCATATATGACTGCTCACGCTGGACAAATGCCAGGTAAGGAGTCGCCATATGCAATGTGTCCACAGGCACCGATACCACCCGATTGACATGTATGTGTATGTGTGTTGGTGAGGACAGCAGTACAAGGTGGGGGCAATGTTGATGCAGTGTGTGCATGTATCACGGTAGCCCTAATTGTTGTCAATTTGCATGTGTGTGTGGATGCACACACACTTCCACCTCATGGCCTTGCCATATTCACAGTGTTTGTAAGACAGCCACAGACTGTACCTGCCAGAGTCATACAGATCAGTGTCTCTGGCCCACGGACACGGTACCTGTGCCTTGCAGAGGTGCTGTGGACCGTATCCGGTGCCCTGCCCAGACTGGGTACTGTCATCAGAAGCAGGTGTTCATCGACTGGACACAGATCCCTGTCAGGCCTGGCCAGAGCCACGTGCACGTGGTCTCTTGGGAGGCGGTCTGATGACAACTGAACCCAGCATTGCTGCAGGGCTGCTGCTAACACTATGGTGGCAACCGCGCTTTTGTTGTCGGCATCCACGATGACTGCCAGCTGCTGCTATTGCTGTGTATATGCCCATGTCGAGTGCCTCAACCATCCACCATGCGCCCTGGCTCCATGGACGTATGTGGTTGTGGAACCGGTCTAATATGTCCCCTGATGTCTGTCTATGAAGCATTGGTGAAATTATAGATATACCCGCGCAATGTCATACGCCATACTGTCAGTCGTATGGCTGTGCGACATGCTGTCCAGCTCCCTCAGACCCTGTCTGGTATTACCTGCGTTCCATACGTGTTTGTGCCCTGCGTGACGGCCAGCGAGAACATAGCTGGTTGTGGGGTCCTCTGTGGGCACATCTGACAGGGGCAAAGGAAATACGCCCACGGATGCTCCCGAGAACCCCTGGACATCTGTCTGTGTGGGTACCATCTGGGCCATGCCCATGGCTGCTGTGTGGGAGGCATGTGCCACAGATACCACATTACCCTGGTCAATGCCCACTGTATGCTGTCCATCACCTAGGGACATTGCGGTGACAAAGGGTGTATTGGCAAGATAACTGTGTGCATTGATGGGGGTTCAACAGCTGTGTACTGTCAATCAGCTGACCAATAGCGGACCCTGGCATACCTTCCTGTGCCATTACACAGATGTCATCATTTTCAGTACCCATGGCACCTGATTCAGGTTCCCTGCTGCATGACACCAGAGCAGCACCAGAACCTGTGGGAGGAAACAAGGGAACACAGTTTACAATGTCTACACATTACCAGTGATGCACACATCCACATGCACAGGTCAGACATACACATGCACACTTTTTTACACATGCGCGCATACACGGCACACATGCACAGGTGCACATATGCTCACACTGCACACATGCACAGGTGCACACACATTCACACATCGCATTTGCACACATGCTCAGGTGCACACATGCACCACATGCACAGAGTGCACACATGCACACATGCACATGCATGAGGTGCACACATGCACTACATGCACATGTGGCCACATGCTCAGGTGCACACATGCACATGCACATGCAGGTGCACACGTATTGCACACATGCACACAGTTGCACACAATTGGCGCACACTACTCCAGTATGTGTGATATCAACACACACAGACACAGAACACACCCTACATGCATACAAAAGCACTACAAAAGTGAGCATATGTAACCTATTACAGGGATTGTCAACACACACTCACTAGCATGGATAGGCTGCATTTACAATGACTTACAGCAGAGGGACCTGCAGATGTAAAAGAAACTAATGTCAGTGGGCACAACTGTGCCATTTGTTACTGAGTGATACAGGTCAGTAGTACAACCAGTGCGCCTTTCACAGGTCAGCTGCTAATATTGAGGATATCTTTTCGCTCGCACATTAAATACTATGGACAACTACAAACCAAGGACACACCTCACACATGCATTAACTACCAGTGTACACAACAGTGAACTATACATATGGCATATTACCTGCTGCGCTCCATAGTCTTGCTGCTTGCGTGGCTAATCAGCCTCCATCGCATAATGCATGTCTGCTGCTGTTGTTGCTGGCCGGACTGGAGCCACTACACTCATGAGTAGTCCACTCAGTCTGGTGAGTGGGATGTGTAGCCACCCACCACCTGTGGCGACCTGTTGCCTGTGGATATCCGATGCATGCTGACGAGCAGACATTTCTGGAATTAAATCACTGCAGTGATGTAGAGTACCTGCTCCATGTGTCCTAGTATGCATGCCTATGTCACATTTACCCGACGGACCAGGTCTTGCCACAGGTGCAGCCCTCTCCTGCTGATTCTGGCTGGTGCGGGAAAAGGTATTATAATCCCGCACCAGGCTCTGGTGTATATCCTCATCCTCAGCTGCGGAGTAAGCGGGGATTCCTGTGGTGAGCCATGTACCTGAAAAAGAAAATAACCTGATATCAGCAATATATGTCCAACCAGAGATTTGGGACACATACTACACATGCTACTCGACTGTTATGATACAACATATCTCACATATATAGCATCTGTCTGTCTATTGGGTGGATACACGCTATGATAGGCCGTAGGTATCAGTGCTCAGCAACTGTGCAACGGCAGTACCTAAGCACACTCATCATACCGACATACTACCAAACCCCAGCAGTCAGAACACTGATTCAGGTCCAGAGCGCACCTCCTCACTCTGAGGGTTTGTATCTAGGTACTGTATAGCCTACATCATCAACTACTGTGAGCTGACCACACACTAATTGCCCTGGATATCCATATCGCCCTTCCCTCACACCACCAGCACAAATGACTATAGTGAATAACATTGCAGATGCAAAACTTTGCACTTTGTAACAGTGACATGGTATCCTTTCAGCCCACTGGGCCAGTGGAAGACACAACCCACCAATGTTGACCCCTACACAAATCGCTTTCTGCAGACATCTCCGAGAATCGCATGGATCATGCAATCCCATATATGACCAAGAACCTCTCCACAAAGGACGACAGCATCCTGTCTGGTGGACCCCAAGCCATAGACAGATTAGCCATTAAAAAGATGGCAATACTGCAAGACAGAGCATAATTCCGCCAAAGGGAAACATGTCTGAGCATGCACTAGTAATGATCTATATTTTCCATCATGCAAACATCCATGGAGCAACTTTGAGAGGAAATCAGAGGACACTACCAGATAACCCAGAAGCGCGCTTCTTCAGTTATGTGTAACCTTCTGGTCAGAATCCCTCCTCTATATGCTCATAGTGAGTACACAACAACAAATATTTCACTGAAACCACAGGTATTGACAACACCATGGCTTGACAAGTTCCAAGTGCAGGTGTCACCCCCACCCTCTCCCCAAAAATAAGATATAGATTGTCAGCTGACTGTAACCTCCCTGTATCATCACAGATGTCCGGGTGAGAAACGCCCTCAGGAAAGCCAGGGCCACACAACATGACTGGGACACACAGTGTGGTATCCTCAGTTGCGCTGCCACATAAACTCTGACAGGGCCTAAACACACATATAGAAGTGCTATGCCTTTTCAACACAGCCTGACTACAGGATATGTGCCTGTACACTGGCGCACAGCAGCAGTAGTTCCACTCCACTGAAGGAGGCACCTCAACATACCAATACAATACAACACAATACAATACATTATTGACAATACTATACAATATGTATTGCCCCTAGGACTACAGCAGCATACTGGTCTGCTACCACTGACCATTGTGACACAATGGTGTGATGGTACCTGCTGCTGTCACACAGGTTACAAAGACGGTGACTCATATGCCGCATATTATTACCTATCTGACTAACATTCCAGCAGGGGTATGTGTGACATGTACTCATGGTGAGTCTTGCTTCTTAACACTGTGTGGTTTATTGCAGGGTATGTCTTATCTGTAAGGTAGGACACCTTTACCTCCATGTGCTCTCTATTGCAGTGGCATGGACGACACACCGCAGTCATTTAGGTTGTGGATTGTGTGAGGTGTTACTATAGGTTGTTGGACATCTGTCATGGGTGTGACTTACATATGTAAATCCAGGAGTGGTAACACTCTATGTGGGTAGTATGTGTGTACTCTGTGGTGTTGTCAGTCACTGTGCATTAGTTAATGTGTTTGAGTGCATTGTCACAGTGTTGTACATGTCACTGTGTCCTTCTCCATATCCTTAGTAGCTGTCATGTGAGGTACATACCATGGCATCCATTAGCCTGTCAGGTGTGGAGGTACACTGACCTACATGTCCATAGCTGACACATGCCATGTCTTGCTGACACATACCATGTGCAGAGTATTCCAGGAATAGTGTGCCACCTGTGAATATCATTGGGGCTGCACTATTGTACACATGTATGACCCTGTTTCACCCTGACACATGCAAGTGGTGGGCGGCCAATACACATATCTGGTGGTTTGCTGGGTGCTTAGGTGATTTGAAATGGGGTATGGTACTCCGGTTTTGACACTGGTGTTTCATTCCATGCCTTTGTCTTGAGGCACCTGTTTGCAATACATCTGTCCTGACACACATGTGCCTCACTCAGGGCATGTATACATATATGGGGTATATATATATATATATATATATATATATATACATCTCTCTCTCTCTCTCTCTATATATATATATATATGTATATAGATATATCTATATGTATATATATATATGCTATATATATATATATATATATATATGTCTGTATACATATACACATATATATATATTGATGTACATATATTGCTATAGATATGGGGGGCACAGAGGGGTGGGACAGGGGGGTGTTGAGGTTGCTTATCATATACAGTCATACCCTGTAGATAGTCAAGATCCAGTCAGTATGTATATGTATCTACATATATCTATATCTGTGTAATGTGTGCATTCACATTATATATGTTTGTACATATTCCTATCTATCTACATCTGTCTATGTATTCCTACATCTCTCTCTATGTATGTACTTCACATATATGCATTTCATCATATATATATATATATATATATATATATATATATATATATATATACTACATACATACATACATATTCTGACATACATACGTATCCACTTCATAGTAGACAGGTATATCAACATGTTTGTCTACCATACTGTATACACACACTAACATACTGCTAAACACTGCTTTAACTGCAGAAACCTACTTTGTGCACAGCGCATTGCTTTCTTACCTGCAGTCCCAACCTACGTTGATGTGTGCAGCATAGATGCTCACCACGCCACAAATGTATGCTTACAGTAACTTCCACTGATAGTTGCTGTGTGTCCCCTGCTCTTTACATCTTCACGCCATACATATGGATACAAGATAACCAATGACACATAATGCTGGGTTCACAATATGGCGGGCCGCTTTATAGTATTACTTTACATTACCTGTATGTTTGTCACAGCTTCGCTTGTATTTGCTGTCTGGTTTTCTGTCCTGCTGCTCCACTTGCCAGTTGTGTATCAGCTTTCCGTTGGCTGTTGCTGAACAGTTTTGTTTGTGTCATGCTTAATTTCAATTTCTCTGTCTCTGTCTCTGTCTCTGTGTCTCTCTGTCTCTCTGTCTCCTCTCTCTCTCTCTCTCTCTCTGTCTCTCACGTCCTCCTCAGATTGCAATGAATGTATTGCATATTGTGGTTCAGAATTACAGCATGCACTTTTATGCAGGTAACTCTGCATATGTCCAGCCGCTGATTGGCCTCTGCACCCAATTGTTGCATTTGCTAATTGCATGCAGCAGTTGTGTACTGATTGCAGTTCTCACTGTGATTTCAGAACAGTGCTATAAAAGGTATGTGAGATAGGCGTAGCCCTTTCAGATTTTAAGGGCAGGGGACCATGCTGGTATGCTGTGGACAATGTTCTGTGAGTGTAAAGGTTGGTATCTCTCTCATGTTTCCAGCTGTGCTGTAGATTAACATTCACTCCATTCATTTCTCGAGTTTCCTGCTTACTAACACAACTGCTGACTTTCCTACAACTACTACTGTTAATGTGTGTGTGTGTGTAACATGTGCTTTCCTTGCACTTTGCTTGCACTTTGTTGCTATAAACAAGCTGTATTTGCCCTTTGCAGTCACTTCACTTCTATGCCTGCTAGGTACCCTGACTGAAGTGTGCTGCTGTGGCTTTTTCCCTGTTTTTCCATCCTTACATTCACACATTGGAATGCGCTGCCATCTGCTAGGGTGTTGGCAGCAGCAGTGACGGGTCTGGCTGTGGTGTGGGCCTTGACATCTATTAGGGTATTTGAGTATGGCTGCTGAGCAGGCCCCAGAGATTCTCAAGTGCATCTATCAGTGCCTCATGGGGCGGTACTGCTTATCAGTGAGGTACACCCATTAAATTGTGCTGATATGCTGCAGTTGTGAGTGTGTGAGTTAGCATGAGCATATGTATTACTACCGCTTTTCACCATGCAAATGGTGCATACTTTCAGGACTCCATAGTTACCATTGCATGTGTTGTTACACCACTTCTGCCCCTACTGCTTACACACATTTCACATGGAGTCTGTGGGGCATCCCTACTTAACTCATTCACTGTTGCTACTGTCACAAGTGATGTAACTATTCGGCAAATATGAGTGGTGTCAGACCTCTCATATGTACAAATATTTGCAGGTTGTCCACATTTTCTGCCTCATATTTTGGTCAATATCTCATGCAGCTTTTATGGCACCTTTGAATCACTCCTGGGCTCAAGTCAGAATATAGTGACAAACATTCAAGTTTCAGACTTCATACCCTTCCACACATCCACAAAATGCAGAGACCTGTTACTCTCTGAACTGTCTGAGTTTAGCCATTAACATTCATTTGTAATGTGTCCCTGGTTTTGGCCTTTGCTCACATATTTTATTACTTGGTCCGGATATGGTGTTCCTGTAAGAGGTTGTGGGTATGGGCGATTATTCTGCTGTGTGGCCATTGTGTGCTTGCAACAGGTGCTACAGTGACATTATTACCTACTAGCTACAACTAGCATGGCTGTTTTCTGTTTACACACACTACTATTATGGTAATCCACTAGTTTGACAGTAATTAATGACAGCATACTGTGTACTACACATCCTATATTCCCTTTACATTCATTCCTACTATTACCGCGATGATATATTTATTTAGCTTTAATGTTCTTGTATAAAGTCCTTGGCTTGGTGCTAAGTCATACAGAACTACTATTTCCTGGGTTGGGACTGACAGTAAGGATTTTATTTTGCTTTTGAACAGACAACCCCAGGATCTGTCAATCAGGTAGTGACTTCTTGCTTTTTAAGCCCAGTTTTAACCGGAGTTAATTGCTGGTTTTGCGCTGGAGCTCACGCATGCACGCACTGGCATTTTAACTCCGCTGCGCTTGCACCGCTTACAACCAACAAAAGTGCTTACTCTACTACCACCCATACCTTTATTTTCTTTGAAAAGAAATGAAAATGGGAGACAGGAAAAGTGGTAAGAAAAGGGGTCACAAAGAGGTAAGACAAGTAGGGGAAACAAGCTTGGAGTTTTTTGCAAAGAGGATGTAGAGTAATGCAGCCCTAGCTGCCCATTTCTTCATCAGCAACAACTGTGCATATGTTTGTAATTTGGTGTGACATTTGATACCTTTCACCCCTAGAGGTGCTAAGACAACAATAATATTTTAGTTCCTTACAGCCAATTGCTTATGTTGATAGTTTCCACTCTGGTGACATATGTCTTGAATGGGCAGCTACTCTGTAAATTATGTAATTTTTTGTGGGTACAGAGTGCGCTTTTTTTTTCAGGTGAGAGTAGGTGTGTCAGGTGAAGGAAGTCGGTATAGCTGGGAGGTGATCAGGTTGGGTGGGTCCCAGCAGACCAAAGGCAAACAAGATGCCACTACAGAGGCGATTGTATGACTGCCATTGTGGGGGTTACACAATTGATGGGGGACGGAGGTTTGGATATCTAGAGGCCATGAGCCCCACAGATGGCAACAGTGGAGCTGCAACTCCCACCCATTTGCAGTTGCCACTGTTCCTTCACCTGCCCAGGATGCAGAGGCTGTGCTGAGGCATGTGGGTCGGAGCAACAGGCATGCCCGTAAGTTATGCCACCTGTGCCTCAAGCTGGCGTAGGGGCTCAGAACAAAGTCACAGATCTCCCTCGCACCCACAGTCCAGATGCTCACAGGAGGTGGTGAACCTCCTCCAGCCACACTTGCAGAGGAGGGCGGGGCCCCATCCTGCAGGCGCTTCCACCACCACGTGGCACAGGGCCACGGAGGAGGGTCCAGACTGGGCACTAGTGCCAGGTGCACTCGCCAGCTGAGGTGGGAGAGGTGGGTCCGCTGGAACCCGCACTTCCTGTCATTCTATGTTTGCAGTATGTCATGACAGTTTGGGTTAGTAACATACTGCTTTATACCATTTGCAATTAGTTGTAACATGCATTAGTATTCCCATTAACCAAACACCCAGATATTCACACCATTGAACAGCAAGCATAACACATGCATAATTTGAACAGCAGCCACAGTCCAACAACATGCGAGGGTTGATTGATGGCAACAGGCCATCAGGGTTGGATATTATGAACAGGATAGATGCATCAACAGACATGCAAATATTTATGACCCATCAGGACAAATGTCCAGAAGGTGTTAATTGTGATTGCACGCCACCAATTTCAAGTGAGAATGGATTATATGTGGTTGCCAGGGTGGGGTGAAGAAAATATTATTAACACCTTTGAATACCTGAATACATATGCTGCACATTTCTAGCCAGCTACCAGATATATACCCACTACTGTTCCTAACTACGCGTTTCCTATATGATAACTACTTCAATTTGGTGATAGGACTGTTACTGCTACCATCAATATACATTTTATTGTTATTCATACTACGTTCATATCTGGATTTGTTCAGCTACATCATCCTGCCACATTTGCTTTATATAGCTATAGACTAACTGTGGATGTTTTGATGTTCAGACAATCATACTATCTGCATATTGCAGACTGAGAACAACATATATCAGATTTTGGGATACACATATTCCAGCTGCCTTAACAACACTTTGGACACAGCTTGAGTTTGGTTCTGTTGTACGGCTATTTCATTCCTTATGACTTACAGTATACTTTACAGGGGTTATTACTGCTTTGTTAATTGGATTCTGTAACTCTTTCTCACACACCCTCTCACTTGGCTTTTCATTTACTATTCAGGATGGTACTTACTTCTAGGCTTTATTGACATATTTTACCTGTAGTTGTACAATCCTTTCCAGCAGTACTTCTGTCATGTTTTGGTATTTCAACGAGATTATATTTCACATGTGAGTTGCTCATCTATGCAGCTGTACTTTCAGCCTGCTGAGTTGTGCACTATGATATTACAAGTAGAATCTTGTTCAGACTTTATTTCAACATTTCATTTTCTGTTTGGATTTCCAGACTGCAACACACTTTTTTGTGATAAACTGTGCCTGCCAGTACTTTTACTGTTGCATTTATTATGATGACTACACTGCACTCTTTTGCTAAACTGTCGCCGCGCATATTTCTTTACAGTTACTGGGTGATTACTGGCCTGCTGCAATTGGGCGCCGCACCAACCTATCGCCCATAGGCTCTGAGGTTTGTAGAATGGACACCTACGGCTGTAACCGTGATAATATTGGAATACCATCTACATATCAACTAATTTGTTTCTTACATACATAATTAAATGCAACACTCAGTAGTAGAGGGCATTGGGCATTTACCCGGGCCTCTTGGATCCAAAGGATTTGGTGGTCCTGCTTGCTTCTCTTCAGGTCCGCATGGTGGTAGCGGACTGCTGCCAATCATGGAATCACAGCTTGGTAAGATCATGAGCCAACGGTCCCGCCTCAGCCCTATATGCTCCCACGGGACCTGGCCCTGCATGAGTTGGGCCTCATGAGATTTATGGACTAAGGCCAGACCATGTATATAATTCCTCAATGCCCCACCCCTCTGTGCTCAAAAGCAACTACCCTCACCTGCACCTGACATTCCTGGCTTGCCAAGTCGTTACGTCCATTGTGTATTCCCACCTATGGGGCTTATATATGCCGTTTTTTTCCTGCCTGTGATTGTGCATTTTGGAATTGTATCCCTTCACAAAACCTGCTGTCATACTCCACTTTCTATTCATTCCTATATATTTGCACTATTACTGCATTTCTGAGTACAGCTATTTGTAGCTTAGTGGTGGTACCTTGACTATATGGTGCATGGTGTCCTGGGTTCCGCTAGCCACTGCTTTTATATTTTATGACTGTCTAGACAGGCTGAGGTGTGTCTGTGTAAAGGCAGTTTTGTTACAGCTGCTCAACATTGCCCGTTGGATTTGGCTTGTTGGCGGCAGTGCGTGGCTCGCGCCAGCAGTGTGCTGGTTTCGCCTCATTTGGCTGTCAGCCTGCACTCGAAAGCAGCTGGGTCACACAGTACTCCAATCATGTATAGCCACTGCTCAGCTATAGGCGCTCATTTGCACCTGTTAAGCCACTGCTACCTCACAGACGGATGACTCACTTGTTAAACTGTAGCTCAGCTATAGGCACGTCTGGCTTTTTATTGTTTGTTATCAAATTTCTTCATAATAAATGAACTATTTCATTTATTTTACATAAAATGTGATTTTATATGTACATATTTGTCAGGGACTTGTTTGTTAGCAACTTGCTAAAAATAAACTTGGTGTTGGGGCTCGAACCATGGTCCTGTCTTCAATAGCGTCTCTTCACCTGCAGCTCTTAGCTGCTTATTTTCACTTTGCATATTTCGTTCTTGCTAATAACCCACTATTTGTAGCACCATGGCTAACTCTGGAGCCTCCAAACAAGCAGCTCCGCAGACGACAGTCTACAATTTAAAAAATATATAACATCATTTTATATATTTCTGTTCCATAGTCTGTGGGGCATATGTTATGATGTTTATTTCCACATTTCGTGGACTTTCATGCATTGGTGTTTACTTGGGCACTTTTACTCTTCTGGGATGGTCCAGGCTCAGCTCTATGGACACGCCCCTACTTTCTTACACGGACTGTTAGCCTTAGGTGTGATTCAGCATGCTGTCATGAATATGCAAAGCATGCTGGCTGAATACTCCATGACAGCCTCCGTGTAAGAGTTATAACCTTATTACACGGAGGCTTCGTGAATCCTGCCCATAATCTATTACGGTAAAATGAAACTTTCTGACATTAGTACAAACCATACTATGTTTACTAAGGGCATTAAAATTTATTTAATAACTTTAACATGCTCTCTAATTCTAATTCTAAGTGGACAAATACTTTTACCCACATAAAACTCAGAACATGTGCTACATACTGCCACATAAACTATATTAGAAGTACTACAATTAAAATACTTCAAAAATCTGTGGATATGTGGAAACTCAATCATGCTAGTGTTACTAATGAACCTACATTGTCTACAAGAACCACAGGAAAAAGTAGCCAACGTATGGGAAATAAAGTTATATTCATTGTTAGGATGAAATTCTAATAAATCTTTCAAATTAAAATATTTTCGATGACAAATTGGGGTCTATTCTCCAAAATCTTAACTAACTCTGAATTCCCAGTAATAATTTTCCAATTGTCAGTAAAATTT